>NW_012147952.1:1638475-1652385 GCF_000956105.1 Propithecus coquereli
CTACTCGGGAGGCTGAGGCAGGAGGATCGCTTGAGCCCAGGAGTTTGAGGTTGCTGTGAGCTAGGCTGACGCCATGGCACTCTAGCCCGGACAACAGAGCCAGACTCTGTCTCAAAGAAAAAAAAAAAAGGCTTAGAGAAGCTGAAAAGGTGGTACCCAGGAGAAGAAAGGATCTGTCCGGTCAGTTGTCATTCTCATCACAACCTGCCAGCAATTCACTGTGGGATTTGCACAAGTCATTTGACATCTTTTCCGCATCTGTGAAAGAAGGTAGTAAAATCAAAGGATAATTTGTGGGAGTGCTTTGAAAACCACCAGGCACCACACAGAGGCTCTTATTCTCGGCTCATCAACTAAAATTCACAACAATGTTTCAGTTTTTCCTCCCTATTTAAGGTGGACAGGTTGGAACACCTTTGAGTCGCCTCACCTTTTCACTGACTGACCAACTAGCTTGTCAGGGACCAGGAGACAAGAGAAACGTGTAGTCTTTCCATGAAACTCATGATTAAATGACAATTTTTTAAGGGCTAGGTCTGTACTTTAAATTTCTTGGCAGCTTTTCTAGTTCTGTGAACTCATTGTCACACGCTAACCCCTGTCCCCATAAGTGGAAGACTATGACCCAGAAAAGCTGTCTACAAGTCACTGGATAGCCAAGAAGCATGTTTTGCTGGTTCCTCCACAAGCACTACTTGCAGGTGGCCGTGGTTAGAGCCAATTAGCAAGCACCCTGAGGAGCAGGAGCCTCCTGGTCACCGATTTATAGGATTTGCCACCAGAGCTCTGCCCCCCTCTTCAGATGGGCCTGGTCCTCACTGTTTGACGGGTGTACAGGGCTGATCAACAGTTCTCAGTTACTAGAGTTCTGTGGCTGTCACAAGTCCATGGTTTTGTGGATATCCCCATCCATGTTCATTTTAATCGGACATCTTGGTGACATCCACAGAACATGACTTCTCCCATCCAGTGATGGCCTCCCGATAGCTCCTTGGCAGCCACAGTTCCAGAGATTGCTAACTTTCATCCTACAGTGTTTATGCAATTGAATTTGCTCTGCTCCCGAATGTTCTGCAGCCAGTGGGATCTATGTAAATAGAGATATTTCAACTCAAATATTCCCTCATTTCACCCAGTTCCTGCAACCTTTACCTTTGAAGTTATCTGGTTATTCAGATCACAGCCCTGCTTGAGATTCCTGCTGCTTTTCCACAGCCAGTTCCAGAAAGGCTGCGGTTGTAGGCAGTACAATTTGAATGTGCTCAGCACACCCGGGCTGTCTAGCTTTGAACCAAACAGGCTCATCTTGGCTTAGTAAAAGAAGTCATAAACAGAGACAGAAATGCAGCTGAAGCATTATATTTAGCATTGCATATGCTTAGGTCAAAATCAGCCTTCCAAAATAGTAGCGCCAGAAATCCAGCTTAACTCCCTAAATGTGAGCGAATCCTAAAATGTTAAAGCTGGAAGGAACTACTATAAGGTATAGTGTAGAGAAAGTGATGGGGCCTAGAAAGGGAAGGTGACCTTTTGAGTTCCTAGTTGGGGACAGACTCAGGACTAGAACCCAGTTATCATTAAGCCCAGTACCCCCCCCACTAGTGTCTTACAGTGTCTTATTTTTGTTTGTGCTTTAGAGTTAATAAATGATTCAAACTGCTCACAGACGTTATCTCATTTGATTGGCACGCATGTTGTATTGATTTCTATAGAACAATCCATTCAGTGAAACCGAAGTGTCCTGAACCGATTTACAGCTTCCCCTCCTCGGCCTCTGGAGCTCACTCCTCAGGTGGGAAGATTTCAATTTGAATACATTTCAGAAATGTCAAAATGCCAGAAGTCACATATCCTTGTGCACAGGGGTGACTCTGCTCTCTTGTTTTTCCTCCATACAGGCTCAGGGACACGGAGTGATCCGAGCAGGCTCAGGAAGAATTATTCAGTGACAGATTTACAAAGAAAACAAGACAAAAAAGCACATGAGAGAGATTAGTTTTTGGAAATGACTCTGTTGCTTATTCCTGGCTTTTGCTGACATTCAGAGGGATTAAGGCAGAATGAAGGAGGAATGACTAACAGGGGACCCTGGCCACCTCAGGAGGTGCAGTTCCTGTGGGCCTCTGAACCGCAGGGGGCCGAGAGGAGGGAGGGAGCCGGGTCAGCAGAACTGCGCGTGCCAGGGCAGGAGGGCTGGGTTCCTAGGGTCCTGCCACAATCTTGGGCCATAGTCGCTACCCCAGAACCCCTCTTCTCGCCTAGGACATGAGAGAGTTGAACCATATCAATGGTATTAAACTTACTGTTGTTATTAATGTTACTATTATCATTAGTATTATTTGCAAAAGCAAAATGCTTTCTTCAGAGGAAATCAGAACATTACCCTGTAAAAGAGATTTTTTTTAATGGTCTGACTTTGGTGGTTGGATGGTTAAAAACACCCGCACTGCAGGCCCTCCCCCGCCCAGGTCTCTGCACGCTCTGGTGAGCAGAGTCTGAAAGCAAAGCGCTGGCCTCCAAGGGCGTCTCATCTCTCACCTTATTATTTTCACTTCCATGTAAGTCTGTCCTCTGTGCCAGGTACCTTCTAACACTTCGCCAGGAGAGCGAGGCGCATCCAGATGGTTCACCTCATACTCCGATCCCCAGAGTCAAAGTGAACGTCGCCTTCCAGATGGCGCTGAGAAGGCGAGCTCCCTGCCAACCCTACAACTGAGTGGTTTAAGTGGTTTAAGACTCAAGGCTGAAAGGTAGAACTTCAGAAGGATTTTAAATATATATATACCTATAAATACCTTGAAATTTTGAAACAATCATTTAATAAAACGCTATTTCTCTTAATAAATATAATATATAAATAAGCTATATGTAAATTGATGTAAAAGTCCTTTTATCAATGAGAATGATGTTAAACGGGTCCATGTCTCAGGCTTATTTCTTGTCATAAATAGTACCTGGCCTTTACTAGGTTCTGCATTTTCTGTTTGGACAAGAATATCGTTGAGTGCTGGGCACTGGCGTCTTCCTCTGCAACGCTTTTATCTTTGTCCTTGTTTTCTGTATCCCGCGTGAAAAAAGTTGGGTTCTGTATTACGATTCGACAAAGATTTTTCTAGGTAATTATATGCAGAGTAGTAACAGGTAGCCTTTTCCCAACTCCCATTGATTTCTTTGGCTCTCAGTCTTGAAAAGCACTGGAGTCTAGTAATTTGTAGATGCAAATTATGAGCCTTTTTCTGTAATATCCCATGTCTCTCTGTTAGTGTTGTTTACCTATAATGTTTGTTGTTTATCACCCCAATATGATTTTTATTGGTTCCTAAGAGGTTTTACAAACAACTAACAACACTTTGTAATATATTTGCATTTTTTCCTGAAATGTCATGAGTAACATTGCCTTAAAATGATGGCAAATGCAAGAAGAGCTAAGTGTGAATTCCTTGTTGTTTTAGAATTTCAGCTGAGGCTCCAAAGCTGATAAGGAAGGGTGTTAATTATCTGTATATACTGAAAGGAGATGCCAGGGCATCTAGGCAAAACTGGCTAAGGGTAATCCAAAACACAGTTTGGTAACCTTTAACACAACACTCTTCATCTAGGGTATTTACAAAAAGAGAAAAATGACTGTGGGAAGATTGAGAGTGAAGATTTTCTCTGGGGACATTGCCAGAGTGCAGAGTGTCACCCTTTTGGGGTAAGAAAAGAGGATTGATTTTTCCCCCACAAGAAGCGAGGTGAGGACAGCATCCAGAGAGCCACTCATGGTGGGAGACAGGCACTTGCCAAGACTGGGGAAACTGATTACTCATTCCCTAGGGATGTTTGCAAGCTGCGGAAAACTGCGGGCCCTGCGAGCTCCCAGTTTTTATAGATAATGCCATGGGTAGCTAGGGTGTGAGGACATAATGTCTAGTATCTAACTCTCACCTGGGAAAGTTGAGGGAGGAAGGCAGTCTGTAGAGTTCCTCAGGGCAGGGAGAACAGACAGTGCTCACAGTGTGAGGAAGCTTCACTCCTAGCATGGGTCTTCCTTGAGCTGGTGGATGCATAAACAATAACTAGTTTTGAATCATGTTGATAAAGACTCTGCTCTAGAGGGCTTCTTTCCATAGGTAAAGTACCTTTGCCAGAAAGAGACTAGTTATCCAGTTAGGGGGTAGGGTGGGAGAGGGAGGTGATTGTAAATGGCCAACCAGAGACTGCATCACTTCACCTAAGAATTAGGGCTGCAGGAGGTCCCAAGTAGAAGGATTCAGAAAGCTGGTGTGAATACCCAATAGTAAATGCCCCAAAACTCAGCATTTGGACATGTCCCACACCCAGGAGTGCAACTCATGCTAGATTACACCCTTCTCAGACCTGTCCTCTTCCCAGCTTTCAGTACGTCACTGGAGCAGCCAGAAAGCAACATGGAGAGAAGAGAAGTTGAGAAATGTGTAGAAATGGGAAAGAAACTGACCAGCTGATCACTCCCCATATCTACTGCAGGTTTCTGAACCTAAATTAGGCCCACATTGGCAGAGAGAGAAGCTTAAATTGGATGAGAGGTTGAAGTTTTGATATTAGACTTGTATTAGTCCTTTTTGTGTTGCTATAACAGAATACCTGAGACTGGGTAGTTTCTAAGGAAAAGGAGCTTATTTAGGTCATAATTCTAGTGGCTGGAAAGTTCAACATTGGTCAGCTGCATCTGGCGAGGGCCTTAAGCTGCTTCAATTCATGGCAGAAAGCAGAAGGGGAGCCAGTGTGTGCAAAGAGATCACATGGCAAGAGAAGCAGCAACAGAGGGAAACTGAGGAAGCTAGACTCTTTCTTAACAACCTGCTCTCTTGGGAATTAATCCATTCCTTCAAGAGGGAGACCTCACTCACCTCCTTGGGAGGGCATTAATCTATTCATGATGGATCCACCTCCATGACCCAAACACCTCCCGCTAGTCCCCACCTTTTAACACTGCCACATTGGGGATCAAATTCCAACATGAGTTTTGGCAGAGACAAACCAAACCATAGCAAGATTGGACTAGACTTTTTAAAAACTCATAGAAGTTTTTAAGCATACCAAAACAGAATAGTATAGTGAACTTCCATATTCTTATCACCCAATACAAATGGTTATCATCTATTTATATGCTACCCATGCCCTTCTACATATTAAGTTGAAGCAAAACTGTATTTGACTATTTTAATATTTAAATATAATGACCCCATTCTGATGTTTGATTATTGGTAGTTTCCAAGCCTCATTGTTCCCTCATCCCCTTTTTGTCCCAGACAGAAGCCAGTAAGAAAGCCTGAGATGTTCCCTCCCGTGATTGTACAGATTCCATAGGCTTTCTGGTCTCTTTCAGGTGATAATAAATAGTCTTTTTTTAATGTTTTGTGGTTGTCCTGTTGAGGGAGCGATCAATCCCACAATCAATACTGGTTTGGGCATCAAGACTGATGGTGACACAAATGCACTCAGAGGGAATGAATGGGTTTATAACTCATATAGCGGTATTTTCTAGGGAGAGCACAGTGGGGATTCCAGATGTTCTGGAATGGCTTGGACCAAGTGAGGAACAAGTAGTTTTGCTTTTTATTTTAATTAGGGGGTGAGGCTTGGGTAAGTTTCACGCAGCTCATGGATTACCTCCCCTACCCTCAGGCATCAGCTCAGGGTGTCCATGCTTCCTGTGCCTACTCCCCCTCCTGGCTGGCGGAGTCCTCAGGCAGTACAGGAACAGAGAAATGAAAGTTTCTGCAAAGAGCAGTTCCTTCCAGCAGAGCAGCGCCGTGCCAGCACACAGAGGCCAGCGGCGGTGTGGCACTCTTCCCAGGATCAGCTCTCATCGGGAACATTGAATGTACATCATAAATTATAGCTCTTCATAGATGAGCTTCTAGGAATATTTTTATCCCCTATTTTCATTACTTGTTCCTCCCTAACAATAGATGCGAAAGGCCCTAATTGGCCCTTGGGAGAATTAATTCAGCAGATCATCCGCAACGATGTCAAAGGTCTATCTCTGGCTTCTGGATATTCAGCTCCATAAACACAATGCTTTCAATTCCAAAACTCTGAGATTAGCTCATGACCTGAGAAACTACTGAAAGTTCTCCTAGGTTTTGAATGGAATGCCATAAATTGTAGCAGGGAAAATTGCTGTTTCTAGATTTTTTTCAGAAATGAGACCAGTGTACCAAAAATATCATAGAACCTAAATCTCTTAACCCTCAAAACAATTTCCTTCTGGAATTTATCATTTCTCAGCTACTCAGTGCCCACTGTGACAGGTTATAAACAGTAGTGTGCTGAAGCCAGCTCACAAGAACCGATGGTACACATGTCTCCCTATGAGGCTTACATAGAACGTTTTATATTTATAACAGGTTGTTTTAAGCTGGTAACAACTTCAGTTGCATATAAAAACTTTTGCTCCCCCTACACATTTTGTTTTTGATGTCATAATTTACATCTTTTTATACTGTGTATCCCCTAACAAATGATCGTGGCTATAGTTATTTTTAATAGCTTTGTCTTTAAACCTTTATACTAGAGATACACTGAGTTTTGTGATTTCATGTGTTTTCATGTTGTCAATTAGCATCCTTTCATTTCAACATGAGGAATTCCCTGTATCATTTCTTGTAAGACAGTGCATAGTGGTGATGCACTCCCTCAACTTTGGTTAGTCTGGGAATGTCTTTATCGCTCCTTCATTTCCAAAGATAGCTTTGCCAGAGATAGTATTCTTGTGAGGGTTCCCTTATATGTGACAAGCCTCTTGTCTCTTGCTGCTTTCAAGATTCTCTCTTTATCTTTGGCTTTGACAATTTGATTATAATGTGCCTTGGAGTATTCTCTCTGTGTTGATCTTGCTTGGGATTTTTTGGGCTTCGTTAATCTGACATCCATATTCCTCCCAGCTCGCATTAATAGCCTGAAATTAGCCATGGTGTAATTATTTACACCATAAAAAGTGGCAAATGCTACAAATCAGGGATTTTTATACCATAGAGCCAGTCATTAAAAATTACCAGTACACCATGAGTTGAGGTAGGATGAGGAGAAGGGAAATAAACAAAATGATGAAACTTTGGAGATTTTTATCTAAATATGACAAAACTATATAATTTTTAAGGTGGAATGACTTTACTCTCATGTCTCTTTTCTTAGCTCTCACTTGACTTATCTCCTTTCTCTTTCCATATGAGCACAAACTTATGCATTGCAATATATCTTCTTAAGTCCAGGTTCGATGCATTATATGAGGCAGTATGGAATCTAATTTATGAGCTTAGGCTTGGAAGTCAGAATTCTGGCTTTGCCACTTTCTAATTATTTGACCATGGGAAATTTCAGTAAGCTTGAATATCCCAGTTTTCGTATCAGAAAAGGTGGATAAAAAGAGCCCTCATTTTGTGCAATTATTATGAAAAAATAAAATAATGTCTAGAATATGGTCGACACCTGTTAGATATTTGTTAAGTGGTTGCTGTGTGAATGCTTTTAACAGTATTTTGTCAATTCCTGGCATAAACCAAATGTTTAATAAATGTGAAATAATATAAAATTAATTTTAGTAGCCTAGAATTACCATTGGTATTAATGTATTGACTTTTTTAAACCTTCCCACATATACACCCGTCTCTCAAAATGGTATAAGTCAGGATTTGTTTTTGAAATTTTGACTAGTTGCTCTCAGATGAAATAATACACATTTATTTTCTCTCTAACAAAAATCCATTCATTGCTCAAGCAAGCTGGAGGAGAAGAAGAGGCTAGACTGAGGATGGCAGACAAGAGTTGGTGTACTCACATGTGACAGCTTGCAGATACTCTATGTGCTATAGCATATTCTCAAATAATATTCGTCAGCCATCCCTTCTGTGCCTACTGCTTTATATATTTTGACCATATCACCTTTGAACATGCTCATTGTAACTTTCATTTTTGTACTTGAATTTTTAAATTTATCTGAATAATCTACTTTAGCTTTTATGATGTTCACTTATCTTAGAGATTTGAAAATAAATTTAAAGAAAGATTTAACTAAAGAATACATCTCAGCTTAAAATTGCATCTTGTAATTGAGGGAGCTATATATTTCTTTGAGTGTCCATCTTATCTGGTATTAGGGGTAGACTTATGCCTCTCTGTAAAATTCACTGGAGAGATTAATGGTAGTAATAACAGTTACAGGAACTAGAGACAATAAAAACTATTTGCTTTGGCCAAAAAGAAGGAAAAATAGAAGCAAATTGCAAATTTAATGCACTGATAGTCAGCTGTCAGAAGCAGCTATGCTTTCATACACAAGTGAGTATATAGCAGTTTATAAATCATATTTACGATAGAGAGAACTTTCATAAGGAAAAGTAACCAGAATTAATGGAAATCTATACAGAATCCTTTGCTGCTGGTTCCCCACCACCACCTTTACTTCCTGTTTCTTCCCCATTCCCTGAAAATTGGTACAAATTCAAGTGTCAGCAAATGAATTGCAGGAGCAGTTAACAGCCCATTCTGCAGAGAGATTCCAGTTAGTTAGTCCAGGTAATCTCCTCACCATGTTCTTCCCTCCTCTTTAGCAGGCCTGTGGGAAAATGGAGCTCAAGTGGTAAGTATGTGCTGAACATATGCTCAGAATTTTCTTGGAGTGGACACTACAAAAGTCTGAAACACAGTGCCTGCTCCCCGAAGTCCGCAATCTATGCAGGGAAAAAAGACTTAGACACGTGCCACAATACTAAGCAATATCACATTGCGTGCCAGTTATACACAATTCACCAATTAGTGAAATAATCCAGATGGGAGGGAAATAGTTAAGACTAGGCCATCACAGTTGAGATAGCATTGAATTAGACCATGGGGAAGGGATAGTATTGGATACTCTAGGGAAACAGAGGACTGGGAATTAGGGCAGAGGCAAAGGAGTCTGTCACCAGGAAGGCCAGCAGGGTTCCTGAAAGGCACCAAGGACAAGCTATTTGATCTAAATCTTGTCCTTAAGATGGGTATATTCTGAGTGTATCTCCTTGTCTTTATGGGGTTCATGTCTCATTTCCTCAATGGCCAGCTAACCTCTTTTGAATTGAAATTCCAAAGTGTTGCTTTTTCTTGTGACTTCTCTGCATTAATGCAATCTGGTTATATTGCGTTTAAATCATTTTCACTTCTACTAGGTACAGGTTTTCAGTACAGAAAAGATGAGCTGGAAATCTTCTCTAGTAAAGGTGTTTTATCAAAATGCATCCATATTTCTCTATTTGCTACCCAGGTTGTGGAAAAATAAATGCCTTTTATTATTATTATTAATTATTGTTATGATGAGGAGGAGGAGGCATTGATTAGAACAGGAAAAATATAGAAGTCTATACACCGCTATGCATAACTGTTAAACCTAGCTCAGTGTTGTGGTGATATCAAAAGCCAGTCTACGTCGCAGTCTCTTCTGTCCCCACATTCTCATGCTGGGATCACAGTCATGGTGGTAAGACATATGCTCATGGGCCAAGATATGTGCTACAGCCCAGAGCTTGATGACACTAACGTGTTCTTATTGTTGTGATAGTTAAAGTGTGGACCAATGTGATGGTAATTTTATGCGTCAGCTTGACTGGGCTACAAGGATGCCCAGATAGCTGGTAAAATGTCATTTCTGGGTGTGTCTGTGAGAATGTTTCTGGAAGAGACTAGCATTTGAATCGGTAGAGTGAGTAAGGAAGATCTGCCCTCTCCAATGTGGGTGGGCAACCTCCAATCCATTTAGGACCCAAATAGAACAAAAATGCAGAGCAAGGGTAAATTCTCTCTCTCTCCTTCAACCTGACCTCACCTTCTCCTACCCTCAGACGTTGGAGCTCCTGGTTTGGGGGTCTTTGGACTTATACTGAATTATACCGCTGACTTTCCTGGGTCTCCAGCTTGCGTACTATAATTGTGGAACTTCTCAGCCTCTATGTTTATGTAAGCCAATTCCCATAATAAATCTCCATATTTAGATCTTTAAAAAAAAGGAAATCTCCTTTACCTTTTTTACCTTTTATATAATAGAGTGGTGGTCAACATTATGATTGCTTAGTTTAATGTATTTATTTTTAATAAATGTAATAGTAGAGAAACTAATGCCAAATCACATAAGTGCTAGTCCCTACTGAAATATTCATAAAGGTGATAGTGTGTTCTGCTAAAACCAAATTCACAGTTGACAGATACTAAGATGCGAAAATACAGGAATACATGTTTACTGGGCTCTTAAAAGCACTTTTCCTTTACATCATCAAATCCAGCACATGATTTTCCAAAGAGTGACCTAGGGTTTTCATTTGCAACATCACAGGAACATTAATACAGTGTTTATAATAACATAACAAAGCTGAGAGTATTGGGTAAAGCCAAAAAAAAAAATACAAGGATGGCTAACCTCGACAGAACGATAGCCAAAAAATAAGAAGGCAAATAAAAATAAAATACATTTTCACAGGTGAGTAAGTTTTTAAAGCAGATTTAATGCTAAAAGCTTTGGGAAAACTTTATTGTACTTCATCATCACTGTTCACTAAACAGATGGCAATTAAAGAATTAAGTAGAAACCTAAGAGGATATTAAAGTGACAACATTTTAAAAGTTTTAAGACTGTCCAAAAATTTAGCACTTGCCAAATTTACATTTTAATTAACCTCTGTTCAACATATTTTGTTCCCTTGGCTTCTTAGTCACATACTCACATTCATATGCAGTCGGACTGACTCACTCAAGTCATCTGTTCAATATCCTTGACCAAGCTCTTACAATTCTTAACAGAAGTCTTGGGTCCAAACAGCTATTATCACTGTTTTTAAATCATTTGTGGGATATTTGGACCTTATCTTTAGCCACCTTAGCAGTGGTTGCAAACAAGGCCCAGTAACAGTAAAAATCTTCTGGTATCTAGAAGATTAATGGGACTCAGCTTCAAGTGTCTTTTCATTCTTATTCAGCCATCGCTATCATGTCCCCCACACATCCCTAAGCTGCCATCCCAGTCTTCCTTCCATGCCAGTGCCATGGGCTTTTACATTCCTGCTATCTCCATGTGACATAGAGATTTTCTTCCATCTGTGCTGTTAACCCTGTAGCTCCAAATAAAGGAGACACCAGTTTCAGTTTCTAATATCTCCTTCCTTTTATTTTATTTCCATTTATGTGGTCATGATATACTCTTCTGTCAAAGTATATCTCATCCTGGAAACTGTCTTAAAAAGGCAACCATGATTGTCCAATTTTCTTAGGGTCTCCTCTGTTCTGTCATTCTCCCTCCCATGACGGTCCCTCCAGAAGCACACGGCCTCCTTGGCCAGACCTGCCCTGAGAGTCTCCACCATCAGGAAGCTCCCAGTTTAATAGGACAGTAGGCTTGTAAACCGATACTTGCACTGCAGTGTTGTAAACACTTACAGAAGTAAATAGGATGTGCTACAGGAGCAGAGTGGAAGAAGGTACTGATTCTGCCTAAGGTGTTATAAGAGCGAATGAGGGGCTTCACCACAAGGGAGAGGAGGCACACGACACTAAGCTGGGAGGGAGGCATGGGCAAAGCGTGGCAGCCTGAAGCACACACATACTGGGGCTGGAATTCCCACTCTATCCAGGGAAGTATTGGGAGATTACACCAGGAAGGAAGAAAAACCAAGATTCTGAAGAGTCTTTTATGCTTAGCTATGGAATTTAGGTTTTATACACTAAGCAATAGAGTCTTTCTGAAGTAATTTAAGAACAGAAATAAGAACACCTTTGTATTTCAGAAAAATAACTCCAATGGCTGTGTTAGAAATGTTAGTATAGTTTCAGGATATTTTGATTTCAAACAACAGGAACAAATGGACCACTTTTAACAAAAAAAGAAATCTGCTGCAAAGTTTTGAGTTATCTCACTTCATGGAAGAAATTATTAAACAACTAAGATTATGGACAGAACCAGGGGAACTACGGAAGTCATGGGTTGTCTACCTAAAGTGATGCTATTAACGCATTTCAGTTCTACCAGCTCTTGGTTACTCTGCCCCTTTAGTCCAAGAATGAATACTTCAGATTTCCAGGGAAAAAAATATGATTGGCCCAGCTTGGACCAATCATTCATGTTCAGGAGATGGGTTAGCTAAATTAGTCATGGCCAGTAAGGGTCCCGTCTATCAGAGCTCCTAGTGACTTGCTGTGAGTTGGGCAGCCAACTACTAAAGAGAGTTAGAAAGCAAATTGTTCTATACTAAGACAAGATTGTCAAGACTAAGGAGGGGCAGGAATTATAGAATATATTCTGCATGTATTTGTTCATCAGAAGCAACATAATTTGGTAAATGATTGGACATGGAAAGAAATAAACTACAATGGCTCTTGTAGCTTGGAAAATGGGATAATGGCATTACCAGTTATTAATATAGAAAACAAAGAAGTTTTAGAGGGGGTGGAGATTAGTTCCATTTGGGACCTCTTGTATTTGAGATGCCTGATGTCTGTGTAACACACTCAGGAAGAGATACTCAGTGGAGAGTTGAGTTCTGATTTGGAAGCTCAAGAGAGGCACAAACTCTGGATGTCATTAATGCAACTGCATCCCTGGAAACCATAGATGTGGGTGCTATCAGCCAGGGAACCAATATAGAAGAGGAGGAGGGGCAAACCTGGGGGTTGCAAACAGTGGCTCATGACATGAGGAAGGCAAGCAAGAAGAAGAAGAGAAAGGTGTTATTGTATTTGTTATCTAAAAAATTGTTGGTGACAGTATGAGCAAAGGGATGGCATAGTGTGTTAGAAAGATGGTGGCATGGGATTGAACAAATTAAAGACAATAAAGTAGAAATAGTGAGTATAGAATGGCATTATTCTTTCAAGAAGTTTGTCCAAGGAGAGAGAGTAGATTACATTACATTGGTTTGTTTTTGTGTCTGGTGACAAAAATGATATATAAGTTTGGAAATATAGAAGATCACAAAAAGGGTAGATTATAGACTCTAATAATGGCTCAGAACAAATGGACATGAGCACATTTACTAGTGGAGGAAGAGACAAAAAACTAACAGAGAAAAGAATTAATGGCAAATCTTTGGAGAAACCAGTAGGATTAGTTTAAAGGGGAAGGAAGGAAGGAAGAAGGAAGCTGAGGGAGATTGTTAGTTTCCTTTCACTAGGAAGTAGGAGACAAGACCATCTGCCAAGAAGGATGGGGTAGGGGATTTTAGTTAAAGTAGGTATTGAGTTGAAGAGAGTGGTGGGAAGTGGGAAAGTGATCTTTCCAAGAATTAAAGTCAACATGAGCGACTCAGCTGATATTGGAAATCATACATTCATATAAACTCCAATCTGAAAAGTTCTGAGACTCCTTTTTAATCTTTACTAGGCTTCCAAGTCTTCATGCAGGAGAAGAAAAGGTAGACAGATAATTAATGCAAACTGTGGCTTCCCATATCAGACAGGGCAGAGGCACAAGTAAGCAAGACTTTGAGTCATTAAGGAAGACTAGTTGAAATGGTTTGATCTTAGTATTTAAGCCATAAAGGGAAGCAGAGAAGCCAGTAGGGAATTGATCAATTGAAATTAAAGAGAGCAATCAAAGACCTGGAGTTCTCAGTTAACAAAAGAGCAAGTTTAATGTAAGTAAATGAGTAAGTAGAGGAAGTGGAGGGTGTGGTTGTAGGGGAGAATATCAAAGTTATTGTTATTAATTTAACATTTCAGAGAAATATTGATTAAGAGAAGATGAAAATAATTTGATTTAAAATGATCATGGTACTGCACTTCATCTACAGAATGGTTTATTTTCTTTGTAAATTAAATTCCTCCAAGTTTATGGCAAGCGTTGGGGAAGAGATGATGACTGAGCCAGGTATTAAAATCTCCAAAGTGTGTTCATCAGTGACATAAAGAACACTGTGACCAGAGAGTGG
>NW_012147952.1:1653566-1654836 GCF_000956105.1 Propithecus coquereli
AGCAACAGAGTTTTTGAATCTTTATCAAATTCTCCATGAACATTAATAAACATAAAATTTGTATGATCTGATAATTTAACAAGCAAATCTATAAATTAGAGTCTTTATTCCTTTCAATATAATTTATCAATTAGTTGCAAAGATTGGCATTAAGAGAAGAGTTTCACTCATTGGGCTGTTGGTGCTAGCATTGTCACTTAAGAGATGAGTAGGATCCTCCTCCTCTTCTCCTCCTCTTGTCTTCATCCTTGCTAACACATATTGAGACCACCGTTGTCAGAAACTTCTCGAATTGTTTTACTCCATTTATTACCCACAACAACACTAGTAAGTAAGGACTGTTAGTATCCCCAATTGAGAGATAGGGAAACTGAGCCAAAAAGAGCACTGGCAACTTGCCCAAGGTGTAACAGCCTCAATGGTAGACTGGGATTTGAATACAGGACAGGCAACCTGGTGGAGCCCAGATTGTGCTATCCATCACTACGTTGTCTTAAGTATGATTGACATTTTCTTCTCCCACTGTAAGAGAAATTATATGCTCATTATAAAAAAATTTTTTAAATGTAGAAAAAATAAAAACATTTAATATTTGGGCAGTTTTTCTTCAAATTTCAAAAATTGAAAGTATGTAAAGAAGAGCTGAGCTCATGGTTAAGTCTCCTGGCTCATTATTCAAGGCCCAGTTTGTCTCTCCTTTTCTCTGTGGGACTGACTCAACTTGCTCTTATCTCCCAGCTACCTGAAATCTGACAGTACTGAATGTATCACTTAATCTAGCACTGAAAAATTTTGTGATTTTAAAGACAAGGGTGAACAAATCCATAGTTTTCTTTACCACACACACACACACACACACACACACACACACACATTGTAGCAAAACACTCTGTTCTTTTTGCCAATTGGCAAGGCAGAATGCATCCCAGCATCTGTTTCCAGCCCTGGGTTCTTACCATTATCATTAAAACCCTAACCAGGTTAGGAATCCCTCTGAGTTGAAAAGAGCAAGCAGTCTGGATCCTCCAAACACTCAGTTGAACACCTGGCTGGAGGAGCTGACTATCCACACTGTTAACTCACTAAGGAATTGGCAAGAGAGCTTCTTTCTGAGGGAAGCTTGAAGACATGCCTCTCTTTCTGCTTAGAAATCAATTGTATTAAGACATCAAGAAAGAGATCAACTCTGCAGCTTTGACAGTCAGTACATCAGGATGTTTCAAGTGCCTATTCATACGATGGAATCACTCTTTCTAGGGGATTTGCTGAA
>NW_012147952.1:1656378-1667831 GCF_000956105.1 Propithecus coquereli
GAGCCCATTCTTCTAAGTGAAGTATCACAAGAATGGAAAAACAAGCACCACATGTACTCACCCTTAAATTGGTACTAATTGATCAACACTTATGTGCACATATGGAAATAACTTTCATTGGAAATCAAGCAGGTGGGAGGAGGAGGAGGGGATGAGTAAATTCACACCTAATGGATACTATGCACACTAGAGGGTATGGGTGCATTTATAACCTTGACTCAAATGGTACTAAAGCAATTTATGTAACCAAAACATTTGTACTCCTGCAATATTCTGAAATTAAAAAAAAAAAGTCAGTGGGGAGATGCAGGCTTTTTGGGAAGTGACCACGTTCTGTTTTGGTACAGTGAGTTCCACTTAATTGCATTTAATTAATCTCAATTCTCTCCTGCTGTCCTGTTGGCATCTTTTATTACTAACAGTTAATTTCCACAATTTTGGGGCTTTGTCCTTATAAAAAGTAGTCAGCCATTTTCTATCATCTTCCTTAGTACTGAACCATACCAAGTTACAGTTGACATTGTCAAGTGTCTTTCTTCCATGGCCCTGAGGTATGTGTTCAGTGACTCCCCAGGAAGTGGCATCTTAGCCCCTAACGCACCTCGCTGCCTGTCCATTTTCTGTCATACAACCCCTGTGCAGAAGAAATCTGTGTATTTTTCCCATAAGGTAACTAATGATGTCCTGACCTCAAATGAAGAGTATTATCTTTAATTTCTCCAAATGGGTCATGTAAAATGTTTTTCTAAGCTTCACCAATAAGGTTACACTTGTGGTTTTTTCCAGAAGATACATAATTCTGATAAGAGTCCTAGTGAAGTTATCAGTGGTCAGTACTAGCAAGAAGAGCATTTGGGCAAAAGACCCTTCCTCAATGACCTCAGTACTTTCTGACAGAGTGAAAATAAAAGAAATATTTCTTAAAAAGGGAGAAAATAACATGAAAATCATTCCAAAAGAGCACCATATGGCCCACAAGATGGGTGGGTAAGGAAAACTCACACGCTAAGGGAAACACACAGATCTGGAACCCCCTCCCTCCATAAAGTAGGTCATCCCTCATAACCAAATTCTAAGACCAAATTTTTCATCTCATACTTCAGATTTAGTTTGCCTCTGTTGACATAAGTGTGTTCTTTTAAAAACGAATTTTATTCTCACCTCAGCGTAGTTCATATTTGTGGTATAGCTAAAAGGCTTCATATTAAGGGTGATATTGTGGAGCATATGCCACTCAATTATAGCATCATCTTCTGACTTGGAAAAAGAGATGTACTTTTGAACTCACTTGGAAGCATATGTACACAAAATAGCTGACCTTCACAATGGCTACCTAGCATTGTCATAAAAGTTGAAAGTAGGCTCAGAAGTAGGAAAGAATTCATGGCTTCTTTTAGGACAGGGCTGCTCAACCTTGGTACTATTGACATGTTGGGCTAGATATTTTTTTTTAAGTAGAGTTGAGTGTTATTTTTTTATTATTTTTTCTGTTGCCTTTTAAAAATTTTTGCTTTTAATTGACAAATAATAAGTATTCATGGAGTATGTAGTGATATTTCTGTACATATAATGTATAGTGATCAGATCAGGGTAATTAGCATATCTATTATCTCAAAACATTTATCATTTTTTTGTGTTCAGTATATTCAAAATCCTCCTCACTATTTGAAACAATATATTAATAACATGTTATTGTTAACTGTAGTCATCGGACAGTGGTATAGAACAATAGAACTTATCCCTCCTATCTAGCTGTAATTTTGTATCCTTTTGGCAGCTGTAGGTGAAATTGGAGAACAAAAGGAAATGTTGTATCCTTTTACAAACCTCTTCCTATTCGTCCCTTTCCCCTACCCTTCTCAGCCTGTAGAATCCAAAATTGAGTTTATTTTTTAGAGCAGTTTAAAAATCAAGCCGAAAGTACCAAGCATTCTCACATACCACTGTGCCCAATAATTTTTTTAAGGGAGCGATTGTATGTGTTTTAAAATGCTTAGCAGTATCCGTGGCCTCTATCCACTAGATGTCCGTAGCATCCCCTAGTTGTGACAACCAAAATATCACCAGACATTGCCAAATGTCCCCTGGTGGGCAAAATCACCCCTGGTTAAAATTATTGTTTCAGAGTTTGGCCTTACCCCTATAGGAAAAATAGAAGGTAAATTCTGTCTTTGGATTTCTTAAGGAGCATCATTTTTAACCCTGCTTGACTAAAACAGCAAAACCTGGCTAGACATTTTATAAACATTTAATTTCTTCAGATTAAACAACTACAAACTCATTATAAATGTTTGATAAAGGTAAGACAGCTGGGGGGAGAGGAAAGATTAGGGGAGGAGGCCAGAGTGTTCCACGTGTTTCCAGGGGCTATCTCCAGCCCTGCATTTCCAGAAGCTCAACATATTTGCAAGAATTATGTTGATCACACTTAGAGTTTCAATTCACAGGAAAAAAAGCTCACAAGACACTATTAATTAAATTCCATGAAAATTGGTTAATTTGCAATTGGAAACATCATGGTAAAGAGGACTAAAATCCATATCGGCTTTATCTGTGCAGTTTCCTCTGGCATTTTAACTATGTGGAAGGAAACTAAATTGTCAGAAGGTGCGATGTGAACAAAACAGGGGAAGTGGGACTTGCAATCTGTTGTTGAAAGGGCCTTAGGTTTGCTGGCCTGATATGCTCCTCTGTGCCTGGGGCTCCTTTCCCTGCTCCATGTAGCTCTGGGGAGAGTCACGTCTGAATTAGTGCTCCTACAAGTTCATGCGCTGAAATAACATCTGCCCATGAAATAACATTCATGGGCTCCACTCCCAGAGATTCTGACTTAGTAGGACTGAGGTGGGGCTCAGTCAACAAACATTTTTTAACAAGCATCCCAGGTTCTTATGAAACCCTGGCATGTGGTCTCCTTTGTGTTGCCTTTTCCCCTTTACTTACATGGGCTCTGACCAATCCTGTTCTGGTCAACACAGTCTCTCTCCCAACACGTTAACACCTTCAGAGATTGCAGGAAAGCCCACCAGTCTGGAAAACTCTCTGTCTCCCAGGTAATGCTGGGAATATGGACATCAATTTCCACTCGAGCAAAATGTCAGTGTATCTCCCTTATTTCCTTATTGAGAACAGAAGGCAGAAGGTAGGGACATGACAATGTCAACCCCATGTGGCACCTACAAGAACTGAAAGGATTTTTTTTTCATAAGCTATTGTTGAAGGTAATTAACTTGAGGAGAGGATGTTCCTGTCTTAAACAGGCTGAGACTTTTTTGTTGTTGATTTTAGGTTATTGATTTTAGTGAAATTACCAAACAGGAGAGCAGAATCTTACATACTGAGTAATAGGCATCCCCACTTCTCTCCCAGTCCCCCAGTTACTGAACTGAATGTCCTGTTCTTCATATTATAAGCCCATCTGTTCATTCATTCTATAAACATCTATTAAGTATTATGGGGTAGCTGTGATTTTTCAGTTTTTGAGACATGAAATCTCTGCTCTTGGGTGCAGAGTTACAGGACTGGGACTCAGGAGGAAGCAGAGAAATAAAGTGTGCTCTGGGTGCAAAGAAAAGAAAGGACCTAACTCTAATGGGGTCAGGTGTGGCGTGGGAGGAGAGAGGGCAGGCAAGGCTTCTCAGAGGAGCTTCTACTGGAACTGAATAGAGAAGGTAAAGAGGAGCCCGTCCAGCCCAACAAGGAAGAGATAACACTCAAAGAGATAAAATGGAAAGTGCAAAAACAGAGTGGTGTGAGAGCCTGGTGCCTCCTGAGGTCTCGCAGTTACTGGTTTGGTTGAAACATAGGGTGGATACAGAGGTGTATCGTGGTAGGAGGTAAGCAGGAGCCACTCCGTGAAAGGCCTTGTACAAAATGCTGAGGACATTTGACTTTGTAGATCAGTGTCAAAATGAGTTCTTAGGTGCTTTCAAGCAAGGGAAATGACATGAGCAGGTTTATATTTAAAAGAGAGCACCCTGTAGCAAAGTGGATGTTTCCTGGAGTCAAAGATTCAAGCAGAAGCTGAAAGTCTGGCATGAGGAAGGAGCATGAATGAGGATAAAGGCCTGGGTATATCAAGCAGTGTTGAACATCTTGCTGCAATTTTAAAACTTGCATGATTTAAACAATCAATTTGCTTGGAGGACTTCATCCAGCAGAACTCAGAAGCCAGTTCTATATGAGAGGAAGACGATGGTTGAATTAACTCACAGTTGTCATGTATAATTTTTTTAGACCAAAGGGGTGAAAATTTGTAGGTTTGAACAAGAGATGTAAAAAAATGATGGAGAGGGAGGAAGGAGAGGAGTCAAATACTATAAGGCCTTAATAAATTTGAAGAGCATGTTCCTAGTGGTGGCGAGGAAGTGAAAAAAGCTAGGGAGAAAAGCTGTGATGAAGAATGGAACATTGAAGATTAACATATAAGGAGTAGAACCATCCTCGTAGATGAGTCAATACTGTGTATAACCACTGTAGGAAATCCCTGCAATAGATAGCTTTTTGAGTATCTTCCTAGTCCGCTACTCACCCCTCTTCTCTTACCCCTGAAACTAGAGTGGGCAGCATGACAGACCCTGTGTCTATATTGGTGATACTGTGTGGCACCGTTGACCAACTGGGCCAATCAGTTTCTCACTCTTAGGGATCTGACATCAGAATATCAGCCAAATGTTGGACTGTTTTGCTTTAACTCTGGTGTTGTGGAGGATCATCATCTTAGCAGTGTGCCTAGTTGAGACGAAAAACTGATTGAGGGAGAGAGAGAGAGAGAGAGAGGGAAAGAGAGACAGAGACAGCGAGAGAGAGAATACAAATATGCAGAAACAGAAATGAGAACCCTTATGTCCACGAGAGAGAAAATCTATTTTCCCAATGGCTTTCCAGTTCTCGATCCATTTCCTTGGATATTCTTCCTATAATTTGTTTATGTGGGCTAGTCTTCCATGATATAATTCTTTTTTCTTTCTTTTTTTTTCTTTTTTAGACAGAGTCTAGCTCTGTTGCCCAGGCTAGAGAGCCATGGTGTCAGCCTAGCTCACAGTGACCTCAAACTCCTAGGCTCAAGCGATCCTCCTGTATCAGCCTCCCTAGTACCTGGGATTACAGGCGTATGCAACCATGCTCAACTAATTTTTTCTATTTTTAGTTATCCAGCTAATTTTTTCTGTTTTTAGTAGAGAAGGGATCTCGCTCTTGCTCAGGCTGGTCTCGAACTCCAGAGCACACGCAATCCTCCCACCTTGGCCTCCCAGAGTGCTAGGATTAAAGGCGTGAACCACTGCACCCAGCCTGTGATATAATTCTTTAGGAAGAAAAGCTCACCCACACTGATAAATTAAGCAGTTCAAGTCTAAACAACTTTATTCACCCATCAGATTGTCTAAAATGTTGCCATTCAGTAATAGCTTCTGTCAGGAAGTGGGGTAAAGGTACTCTCGTATTCATTTGTAAAGGAATTTGCATGGGCACCATCTTTTTGAGGGGAAATTTGCAAACAGCTGTGAACATTTCATATGCACATTTCTTTTGATACAGAGAGTCCATATTACATACTCTCAAAAGTAAACAAAATTTTCTCTGTGCATAATTCTATCCATTGAAATATTGTTTGTAATAGCAAAAAAATTAGAAACATGTTACACATCTACAAACAGATATGACTGACTAGTTACATTATGACATATATATACAATGTAATACTTGTACTACACAGTCCTCAAATAAAATGCAATTGATCTGTATTTGCTGATACATAAGAATTTTTAAGAGATATTATTGAATGAAAATGCAAGGTACCAAAGAGTGTGTTTACTACAATTCCATTTGTGAACATTTTATATGTGCAGATATACTCATAATATTTTCTGACTTGATGTATAACAAATTGCTTACAGTGAAGAATTTTGAGTGGACTATGAGATAGAGGAGGAAGGAAAGTTTTTTCTTTTCATTCTATGCCTCCTTTCTGTATCATTCATTTTTCAGTCTGTTCATATGCTACAGTGATTTAAAGAATAAAATAAACTTGCTTTTAGGAGAAGTTCTAATATGGGTCATTTATACCAGAGTTACTCAAAGTGCTGGTCCATGACAAACAGGTGCATATGTCAGAAGGCAAATTGACATATGGTTTCCTTCAGCAGATAGTCCTCCTATTTAAAAAAAATGCCAGCTGAACTAAACAGTACGCTTAGCGATATAGTTGGTTTACATTCCAGGCAATCTCCTTATCCCTCACTGGCCAGCAACAAACAATTCTCATGTGGTTTCCAGACCATACTTTGAATAACAGTGATATATACTTTAATATGATTTTAGGACAAATTCTCACTTCTCCCAAGTGTACTTGTATATAGAGGCTAGTTCCTTGCTTTGGAGAATAATAAATTTCAGAAATATGGTTAAGTTATATTCTTGAGCAGAATTTTGTTTCTTAATTCCCCTGCTCCACACAGGCACTCAGGGACCCAGGCTAACAGAGGCTCTGCCATCTTTAACAATGGCGTTAAGGGTAGCACTGTGTGTCAATATAGGCAAGAATTAGGATACTACCTAGTATCCTAGGTAAGAACTAGTCCCACCTAGATGCAAGGAGGGCTGTGATATTCAGTTCCTTGCTGAACAGCTCCTTCCTAGCAACAATTTCACACTATGGAAGGGGAGATAATCTTTTGACTATCTCTGTCACAACAATCTATATTATGTGCTTCAGTACTGAAATGCAAAACAGTAGAAATCAAATGCACTCTTCTCAAATAAGCATTGGTATTAATAGAATAGGTATTATAATTCTGACCATTAACTTTACCCTTTTTTTAATACATGGGTGAAATGCCTTCTGTAACCAATTATGAATGGCAATCAATATTATAACACTTTCTAAAGTATACTTAACCTGAGAAAACAGGACAATATTGTCACTAGCTGATGACTTAATGTGATGCAGTAACCTGATCTGCTATAGTGGTAAACATATTTTTTGATGACCTCCCCAGCCTACTGAGAATAGCTTACCCACCTAAGGTAATGAACCCTAAATATTTTGCTTAAATTCCTTAATCCAAATTTTGTCCACGGCCTGAGGTAAACCTAAACAACCTGAGCCCGTTAGGGAGACAAAAACTAGTTAGGGGTGTGCTAGGGTGGCCATGTTGACCATGTATACATGGAGGGAAAAAAGTCAATCAGCAAAGAGAAGAGAAGAAAGGTGACCCATGGAGAGAGTAGAAATGAGAAACCATGCTGCCCATGAAGCAAGATTCACTGAGAAAGTGGTGTCTGCACCCTGAAGGCTTTCCTGTTCTTGGTGCTAGTCCCCCCAACGTCTCCCTGTGCTCCTTAGGTCCTCAGGATTAATTACCCCTTCATTTTTTGTTTGATAAATTCATTTGAGTGTGTTTCTATTATTTCAAACAGCCTTAGAACAATTGCTTATCATTAAACTTTTTCCAAATTTCTGCTTCTACAAATCAGGGAGTGAAGGAAAATCTTCATTAGGCCCACAGAACTCAGATGTCTACAACTTATTTAAAAGTTAAGGCCTCTCAGTTTATTTTTTGAGCTATTAATAAAGAGAGATCTTCTCCCATGTTTAGCTAATGCAGATTTATCTCTTGTAGGAGTAGGTATGAGGCATAGAATATTTGGTAATTCTGCTATTAAAAATATTTTTTCGGTTTCTTATGTTTTCATCTCATATAGCATGAATAGTCTCACCTCACACTTGCATCCTGACTTTGTGCAAGACATACTGGACCTTAAAATGCATGAGCTTGTCTACCCTACAGTACATTTTTCGTTGGTGGTTCTTCACCAATTATAGATTCACAATAAAAACGTCCTCTGGGATTCCAGTTGAATGATGCCCAAACTCTATGAAATTTCTAATTTGATTCTGAAACCATAACACCAAACATCTTTCCTTCTTAGGCCCACATTTATAAGGGAACAAAATTGTGTGAAGAGCAATAACTTTAATTCAGTCATTGTCAAGAATCCATTTTTTTATACTAGTCTAAAATACTGAGAATATTTTTCTCCAATCTACTTGCTTAACGAGATGAGTATTTTCCTTCTAAGTGGTTTCATAAGATTGATTTATACTTATTCCAAAGATGCATCCAACGATCAAAAAGAACACCCATCTCATGATTTTATAATATAGACAAACTCTTTCTATAAAAAAATATTTTCTCCCTAATTCACTCAGCAGATCTTGTTGCTCCTTTTCTACTCTGAATTTCCAGCGACCCTAAGAAGGGAGCTGTGAGCTGTGGGACCAGGTGGAGGTCAAATCCTCAGGTAAGGTACCATTCCTTAGGTACCTTTCCTCAGGTAAATCTGAGAAAGGCTGCCATCAGGACATTTGATACACATTTCTTCTGGTTCCTAGTCTGAGATTAGGTGTTAATGTGTGAGTCCGGGAATGACAATCATTAGAAAAATTTTAAATCAGCATTACAAAAAGATGTACTCAGTTCATATTAATCCTTCCTAGATTTTTCCATTTCTCCCCATTCATGAAAATTACGGTGTTTAAGTGTCTTTTCCAAGAGAACTAGAGTTTTTAAGAATCGAAGAAAATTAGAGGCTTCTGGGTAAGGGAAGACCTAAAAGAAATCAGTCAATAGCTCATTTTATTTCATGGTGCAGTAAGGTCGTTGTTGCTCAGTGGTCTTGTCCTAGGTAACTTTTTTTAATAGCATGAAATACTCATCAGCTGAAGAGGAAGTGATCTTTTTTATCTCAGTGGGCCTTTATATGAATTACTAAAATCTAGCGAGGCAAGATGGTAGATGAGAAAAACTGCCAGCCAGAGTGTCTCTGCAAGAAAGATAGGCTTTAGATGAAAGTGATAAAAAATAAACAGGCAGACAAACATACACTGGATGAGGGTCAGAAGGAAGCGTGCCTGAAACTATAGGAGACTCCACGGGAAGAAGTTGTGGAGCAAAACTGGAAGGAGGAAGGCATTGGCAGGGTCTAAACCCTGGGAGGCCTGGAAAACAGCGACAAGGGTAGGTGGAGGGGTTAAATTTTCCCTCCCATGCATCTCAGACTGCTGATGGGCTCTCGAGCTGCTGAAGAGACCTGCCAATACCAGCCTAGATCACCAGTGAGCAGTGAGCCTCTTGCAGATGGGCACCAGGTTCCCAGCTCCCTCAGGGCACCTCCCAGCCCGCAGACCCGAGCCCGTCGGCAGGCGCCACATTGCTTCATTCTCCCCTTCTCCTTCCCTACCAATGGCTGCTGAGAGAGACAATTTAGCCACCACCCAGAGGCATATGCAGGGAATGGGACCTTTCCTTTTGGGGCCCTGCAGCGGACTGACAGGTACTCAGACTGTGAGCTCCCTACCTGCCAGCCCTCCCAGCTGCTGCTTGCCTGGTGACTCCAGCAGAGTGGGCCAAATCCTGAGGTGGAGAGACATTGATCCAGCTTGGACACCATGTGGGTCATTTGACACCAGCACTCTTCTCCCTAGTAGGGTCAGGGATTGATCTCTGAGACCCAGGGGACAGGTCTACAGGCCAGATCCCATACGCCCAGGTCTTGATCGCATTGCCCTGGGGGTGCAGAAGGGATATTTGTGAACTAGTGATCAAAGCAGCCATGTACGAGGTTCACAGTGCCCTAAACATATGCATTGCACACCCTGTACAACTGTAAACAGCTGCCCTGTAGAGTGCTGCTCGTAATCTGGTTCAGAAGAGCTCTTTTTGGTTCTCACTTGTAGCTTTTATTGATCCCAGCACTACTCAGATTCAAAATGTTCAGAAATTTGGTTGTAATTAAGGAAACTCCTAATGTCTTTCAAAATCACATAACAGATAACAGTCACTGAAAATTGTGACTGCTTTGCTTTTGCACTACCACTTTCTTATATCTAGTATGAATTCAGCAACTAAGGAGGACAAAAAATTGTGGTGGTGGTTTCTGAGAAACAACTACAAAAGTAGAAATTAGTCAGCTTAAATAAATTCAAGACTATATTCAATTACTGGCATTAGTTTTAAAAAACAGTTGTATAAAATAAGTCTTCATTAAGTATTAAAAAAGTAGAAATGGATTTTAATTTTATCTGGAGGAATGTAGTTTATTTTAGCCTTCTAGGTAAGCTATGAAAAGTCTCCAAGGAAGATGTGGAGATATCAATACGACTATTCCTTAAAAAGTAAATGAGATCTAGAAAGTTCTAAAATGTGTATGTGCATTACCTCCAGGCCCCACGTCAAAGGCTAAACTTTTGAGCTACAAATAATCTTTGCTCAATCAGATTTTGAAAACACTTTTATTCATTTATTTGTCTATTTTTACTTGCTGTATTTCAGCTTTAGGAGAAAGGGGCACATTATCAAAAAGATAATATTGGCAATTTTCAGAGGAAGTTCTGGGGCTGGTACACATTCAGTTTTCTGCCCTAGCACATCAAAAGATAAAAGTTATTGAATGCTGTTTAAAACAACAATGTTACTGCATATGAAGTTCTCAAACACCTACAAAACACTTAATTGTCTCGGTTTACCATTCTTTTTTTAGTCAGGAATAAAAAAAGTACATGATTTAGAAAGAATCTCAATTGTAAGAGTTAGAACAAAAAAGTTTTTAGCTGACTCCTGAGTTTAAAATATGCTACTTCTAAGCTACTTTCCTTAGAAAACAAAAAGTTTGTGACTTTATGTAAATATATAAATGAGACCCACAACCTCTGATTCGAAACTAGTTTATAGAAAGCCCGAATTGGTAAAGAGGGATGAACTACTTGATTATTTCTTCAGGTTTATTAGAGATTCTCATAGAAATGTTTTCCATATGTAGATTTTGTGCTACACCAAACCTGAAGAGTGCCCAATCTTCTAAATTCTACAGGACGTTCCCAGCATTGGAAATTATTTGCATTGTAAGGAATTTTGTCTATCTACCCCCCAAGCAGCAAACTGGCTACAGGAAGACCAGCATTCAACATTCCATCTTATCTGAGTTTGCATCGCCCTCTTTACCCCTCCATCCTGCTTTGTCTTCATAGTACCAATCACTGCCTGACATAACTTTAACCATTTGTTAATGACCTTTCTTCCAAGCAAGAATGCAAACTCCAAGAGGGCATGGGGTTTTGACTGTTTTGTCCATTGCTCCAGCTCTAGCATTTGGAACAGTACAGGACACATGGAAGTTACTCAATAAATATTTTTTGAATAGATAAATAAATTTTGGCAAATTTCACTAGTGAATTTTTCTTCATTCAACTTTATTATATGTCTAGTTAAAATCAGAATGTTAGCTGAAGTGATTCAGTAGTTATGGCCCTCTGAGTTATTAAGTAAATGCCAATGAACACCTAGAAGTTATTTTTTATTATTTAAAATATCTTGTTGGGGGTCGGGAAGATGGCGGATTAGGAAACTATCATTAGAGTGAATAGACAGCCCACAGAATGGGAAAAAATATTT
>NW_012147952.1:1669552-1674794 GCF_000956105.1 Propithecus coquereli
AATGTAAGATATTAAGAAGATTGAGTAATGATAAAAAAAAAAAAAATTTGCAAACATAGAGCCTCTGATTCTCATTTTTAATCTTCAAACTTTTTAAAGATTTATTTTATTTTTAATTGACTCGTAATAATTATACATATTTATGGGGTACAGTGTGATGTTTCGATACATGTATACATTGTGTAATGATCAAATCAAGGTAATTAGCTTGCCCATCACTTTAAACATTATTTCTTTGTGGTGAGAACATTTAAAATCCTCTTTCAGTTATTTTCAGATACACAGTATAATATTGTTAACTACACTCACTCTGCTGTGTAATAGAAGACCAGAACTTATTCTGTCTGTCTAACTGTAACTTCGTAGCCATTGACCAATCTCTCCCCAACCCTCCTCCCCTCAACCTCCCCAACCTATGGTAACCACTATTCTACTATGTACTTCTATGAGATTAGCTTTTTAGACTTTTGTAAATGAATGAGATCATGTGGCATTTGTCTTTCCATGCCTGGATTATTTCATTGAACATAATGCCTTCTAAATTTATCCATGTTGTCGCAAATCACAGGATTTCATTCTTTTTAAGGCTGAATAACATTACATTGTATATACCACATTGTGTAGCACATTTTCTTTATCTCTTCATCGGTTGATGGACACGGGTTGTGAAAAGTGCTGTGCTGCAATAAACGTGGGAGCTCAGATATTTCCTCAACATACTGATCTCATATTTGTTTTTTGGATATATACCCAGTAGTGGGGTCACTGGATTATATGGTGGTTCTATTTTTAATATTTTGAGGAACCTCCATACTGTTTTCCATAATGGCTGTGCTAATTAACATTCCCACCAATAATGTATAAGGGTTCCCATTTCTCCACATCCATGCCAGCATTTGTTATTTTTTGTCTTTTTGATAGTAGCCATTCTGATAAGTGTGAGTTGATATCTCACTGTGGTTTTGATTTGCATTGCCCTGATGATTAGTGATGTCGAGCATTTTTTCATATACCTATTATCCTTTTGTACATCTCCCTTCGGAAATGTCTCTTCGGGTTCTTTGTCCATGTTTTAAATTGGATCATTTGATTTTTTGCTATTGGGTTGTTTGAGTTCCTCATATATTCAAGATATTAACCCCTTGTCAGATGCATAGTTTACAAATATCTTCTCTCATTCTGTAGTTTAATTCTTAACTCTGTTGATTGCTTCCTTTCTTGTGCAGAAGATTTTTAATTTGTGATTCTCATTTTAACAGATATAATGAGCATCTTTTCCTTAATCAGTATTTATTTGAGATATTATTCAATTTTCCTTATCATGTATTATATTAAAAATTATAATGAAACAGAATAAACATACCTAAAATTACCTAAAGCATAGATTATGAGCTTATCAAAATAGAAAACAAATAATCTCTGTAAACGCCTCTCAGGTCAAAAATATATTACAAGTATCCCAGAAATTCCTGTCTATTCCTTCTCTGACATTTCCCCCCTCATTGGGAACCACTATCCTGAATTTTATTATAATCATTTTATTAATTCTCTTTGAAGTTTTTCTATCAGATTACATATCCCTAAACAATGTAGTTTGATTTTTGCCTGTTTTCAAATTTTTTTATAAATGGAATCATCATTCTGTTATGTCTTTTCCTCAACATTATACCTTTAAGATTCATTAATGCTGTTTTGGGGATATATAATTGAATCTGTAATTTATATAATGGAAAATATGCAGCATTCTACTGTTGATGGCTATTCAGTTTCCAGTTTTGCTCTATTACCAATATTGCTGCTATGCATATTCTTGAACAGATATCTTATGCATAAGCATGCATTTCTATAGGATTTATATCTGGGAGTTAAACTGATGATCATGGATTTTTAGTAATATTACCAGCTCTTGAACATTTGTTCAAAGTTACTTTATGAATTTATGCTTTCACCAGCAGTAGAAAAGTATTTCCATTTGCTCTATATCTTCACCAACCTCTAGAATTATGAGACTTCTTAAAATTTGCCAATATACCAGATGTGTAGTGGTAACTTATTGTGGGTCTTTTTGTGTATGTGTGTGTTTACCTGACGGCTGATGAGCTTGAGCACATTTTTATATGTTTATCAGGCATTTAACTTTCCTCTTTTGTGAAGTGAGTTTTGCCCATTTTTCTTTCTTTGTTTTTGATTCTAGGTCAATGTATTCTACATATACACCTATAGCCAATTATATGTGTTGCATCTATATCTTCTCTCTTGGCTGCCTTTCAAAAATGTCTTTTGATGAACAGATGTTCTTCAGTTAATGAGGTTAAATTTATTAATCTTTTTCTTTTAAGTTAGTGGATTTTATGTCCTATTCAAAACTTATTCCCTGTCATTAGGTCATGAAGATATCATTCTATATTACTTTGTGAAACCTTTATAGTTTTGGTTTTCATATTTAGGTTTGTGACATATTTACAATTTATTTTTGTGAATGATGTGAGAGAGGAAACCCAATTTTTCCCATATATAGCCAGCTGTTCCAACACAATTTATTGCCAATGCTATCATTTTGAACTGCTCTGGGTGCCACTTTTTATCGTAAGTCAGATGACCCTAATTTATGGGTCAATTTCTATTCTCTTTATTATACTTCATTGCCCTTTTACATGCTTATACTAATTTCATACTTTCTTAACTGCTATAAATTTCTTAGTTCCTAATTGTTACAACTAGGGGCAAATCTAGGAATTGAGAAACACGAAACTTATGCAATTTTGTGCCCTTCAATAAAAATAAGTTAATTACAAATGAATGTAAAATTAGGTGCAGAAGTGAATGAGAAAATAAAACATAACAATTTATAAATTTTAAAAAGTTGAAAAATTCTATAAACATTATGAAATCCAGAAAAATAACATACACTATTAATTACTGCTTAATATGTCTCTTAAAAGATTTTTTTCTCTATAATTTTTGGCTATATATTCCTTGACTGCTTTTTTACAGAATGATCATTTTGTAATACAATTTTCTATAGAGAAAAAGAAAAGAAAATTCCTATAGCACAGCTTATCAAAATTATTTTTTATTTTTATGAATGTAGAAAAGTCTTGTCCAGCTTTTCAACATATCCTTGCTAAAGAAATTTATAATTTCTGTCAAATTTGGAAAAATATCCACCAAAATTTTTCATATCTGAGTTATAGCTATACCCATCATTTTTATACCACTACAAGTTTGTGCCTTACAAACACAAGAATTCTGATCATTTCTACCCTGCATGGTTCCCATTAAAAAACGTATGGTGAAATTGTCATTGTTTGTGCAGCATCATCAACTATATTTCTGAAACAAGGGAACTTCCATTTTGACTTAAACATCAATAGAAATAAATTCTCCACTTAATATTTTACACATATGACGATAGAAAAACTTTTCCACAGGGTAGCTTCTGCCACCACTTTTCACATCTTATATCTCCTCCTCCACCCACACACTCTTGGTGCCAGATATCATAAGATACATTCAGGTAGTGGTGTAGGCCGTGATCCCACTGCTTCAAGTCACAACACTGGGTGAGTTAGCACAGAGGATTTAGGAGTGTTCCTGGAAGCCATTCTTAAAACCAAAGGCTAGCAATGAAATAACTAAATATGAAAGTGACTAAGATCCACATAAATATGCTATAATAAACTAATATTAACTATGTCTCCTATTCAACTTTTCATTCAAATCCCAAAAATGCCCATAGCCCTTCCAAAATCTGCCACTATAAGTGGGTGTATGATGGAGGTGAATTCAGAAAAGAAAGATCTAGAAGTCTTAATTGACTGTGGTTAAATTGTCTTATTCAGCACATTTCACAAAAATATATAAACATGTGAACACAGTGTTAGGGCACCTTCAAGTGTCCTGGAAGGAGATAATGCAAGCTCCATGGTAACTCTGCCTCTGACAGTATCTTTATAATTTGATTCAATAGCCATTAGAACCCATCCTTCTACTTTGCTGTTCTTCAAGAATGTCTATGCTACTCTTGGCACTCTGAATTTCCATACAAATTTAGATTTAACTTGTCTTTTTTCACAGAGATATGTATAGGGATTTAGACTAAGATTATATTAAATCTATAAATCAGTGTTGGAAGAACTGATATTTTTACAATATTAAGTCCTCCAATCCATGTACATAGTATGTATCTCTACTTATTCAATCGTTCAAAATTTCTGTTATTACATGTGCATGAATTTCTACAAAGAGGAGTCAGACATCTCCTATTAATTTTATTGATATTTCTAGATATTTTTATGAGTATAGGGCATTTTGTTTTATAAGTATAATTTTCTAATATTTGTTGCTGGTATAAAGATATACAGTCATATGTATTTGGTAATTTTGCTAAATTCTATTAAAACTAAAAATTTATCTGTAGATTCAATTGAATATTTTCTTCCAAAATTATATAATTTATTACAAAATAATGTTTTCCTTCTGATTCTTATAACTCATATCTATTTTTTATTGCAATTGCTAAGATCTTCAGTACTCAGATGAAAAAACGTGGTGATATTGGAATCCTTCATTTCCATCTCAAAATATACTATTAAGTACGATGTTTCCTGTAGAACTTTTTTGTAGATATTCTCATTCCAACTTGAGGAACATCTTTTTTCTTATTTTTAAAGTTTTTAATTATAAATAAATGAATGTTGAATTTTGTCAAATGCTTCTTCTGCAACTGTTGAAATGATATTATAATATTCCTCCTGAAATGTCTTAATATGGAAAATTATATTGATTGATTTTTGAACGTCAAATAAATCTTGACCACCTGGGATTAACTCAGTTTAGTCACATATATTATTCTTTTTATATATTGCTGTATTTCTTTGCTTTTTTTTTAAAGGATTTTTTGTCATCTGTGTTCATTGGTAAGATTGGTCTGTAAAATTTTGCTTCCCTAGTTTTAGTATCAATGTTCTATTTTCCTCATAAAATGACTGGGAGAGTCTGTGCTCTTTTTCTACTATTTAAAAAAGTTTTGATAAAATTAGAATTATTTCTTCTTTAAATATTTGGAAAACCTAACTGACAAAGCCACGTGGACTCAGAGTTTTCTTTGTAGGAAGGTTTTTGATTGCTATTTCTTTAATAGTTGTAGATGAATTATTTAGGTTTTATCTTCTTTTGTCAGTTTTGACAAGTTATATCAATTTTATTATCTTTCAACAGGATCAACTTTTAATCGTTTGAT
>NW_012147952.1:1676524-1724242 GCF_000956105.1 Propithecus coquereli
TTTTTTTTAAATTTCAGAATATTACAGGGTACAAATGTTTAGGTTACATATATTGCCTTTGCCCTGCCCAAGTCAGAGCTACAAGCATGCCCATTCCCCAAACATTGTGCACCGCACCCATTAAGTGTGAATATACCCATTCCCTCCCTGCTCCTTCTACCTGCCTAACACCTGATGAATATTACTACCATATGTGCACGTATGTGTTAATCAGTTAGTACCAATTTGATGATGAGTATATGTGGTGCTTGTTTTTCCATTCTTGTGATCCTTCACCTAGCATAATGAGCTCCAGCTCCATCCAGGATAATACAAGAGGTGCTAGTTCCCCATTATTTTTTGTGGCCGAGTAGAACTTCATAGTATACATACACCACATTTCATTAATCCACTCATGTATCGATGGGCACTTGGGTTGTTTCCATATCTTTGCAATTGTGAATTGTGCTGCTATAAACATTTGAGTGCAGATGTCTTTTTTATAGAATGCCTTTTTTTCCTTTGGGTAAATGCCTGCAGATATATGAGTAAGAAAGAATGAAATAACTACATCCTATGCCATGTGATACTATCAAAGTAAAAAAAAAGTGAGTTACCTAAACAACTGAAAATCTCTCATTTTTCCTATGCTCTATATATTCTTAGAGTCTTTTAAAGCAGCTGTTGGTGAGATGGAAAAGAAGGAGCCAGTTGTGTCTGCATGTAGTTTTTCAACTTTGCTCAGCTGAGAGGCTCACAGCCATGTGGTTATGTCCAATTTTTGTTTTATTTTTTTCCATGAGCCAAGGGATAGCATATTTTTAGAATTTCAAATGTCAGTAAATAAACAATGCATCTGGGAAAGAAAAGTTTGTTGTTAGGAACTCACACCAATTAATGTATAATGAATAACTATAAATTTGATGCTGTTCCTCAGAAAGGTATCTCAAATGATAATATATGAGCTCACCATTTTTTTTTAACCTGGGCATTTATTTTTAGTTTAATACTATTGTAAATAGAACCAGTTTTACTTTCTGCCTAGCATTCTAAGAATCTTTCACAGGAAAAGTCATTTCATTTTGTATTACTAATATGCCTAGAACATAGTGATATCAGGATAGTGGGAATGTTGTCTCAAAGAAAAGCCAAGAAAATGGGAACCCCCCTCAAGACCGAATTTCTAGCAAATTTAGTATATAACTAGAAATGCATAAGACCACTTCACGTAACACTTATTGATATCCAGGCAGCACAAAGTGTAGCGATATAACGAGTCTTCTTTTGAATCTTGTTTTAAGCTGTCCAAGTTCAGACTGGACTCCCTGAAGGCTGCGCCTCCATTTTTTATTAAGTTTTCTATTATTTTGAAGGAAAGGGCTTGAACAACATCCACTGAGGCTGGTGATAATAATTGTGATGTGAAAACACAGAGGCCGAGTGGAAATGACTATTCCCATCCCTTCCCTTTGCAGCTGTCTCCCTTGAACAAGGGACTTAACCCCTGGAGCCTCCATTTTCTTCTTCTGTAAAATTAGAAAAATCATACCTACATTGCAAGGTAGCTGTTGAGAGTTACATGTACTCACTTCCTGTATGTAGCCATATAATATACCTGGTACATTTTGTGTGTACAATGTTTTGGAGATTTGATTATTTTTTTATTATTAGATTAGTATTTGATATTAGCTTCTGGAGGAAGCCAAACCTGTAACACAGGGGAGGAACTCGCTGGTGATCGGAGGCAAATGGATGGAAGCTTTTAAATGCAGCCAAGTCTCTCCTTATGGCTGTTTCCCAAAAGCAACAATTTCTGTTCAGATCTTTAAAAACACAAGATGAAGTGCTTTTCAGATGACAGGGGCCACTCCAAGATACAAGTGGCTTTCACATAGAAAATAACTGGATAATCAAAACAACATCCAAAGCCTCCTGTCAGACATTATCCTTTTCCACTGTGATTCATTTTACTTTGGGTACAGACATCTCAGTGTCATTATGTGGTCTGGTTCCTTTCAGATGTCCTTTCAGATGGAAAGGAAAATTATTTTTCAGGCATTCTCAAATAGGAAAAGCAAAATGCAACTAATTTATTTATGATTCTGTTTTGTTCAACTCAGTAAGTGTATTTATTTTTAAGCTTGTTCCAGAAAAAAAAAAAAAAATGGCTCTCTTTACCAGAAGGATTTGAGAAGGGAGAACTTTCTAAATGCCATCAAATAATCCATTGTATTACTTAGGATAAGCCACTTAAGTTGTCTGTCTCTGACATTTCTACCATAGAAAAATTGATAGTAATAGTGAGTTTCTTCCTTTGGCAAAAAGAGACAGAAAAAGACAGAGTTAATACAGTAATAATAGTAGCTGACATATACTGATCATTACCTATGAGCCAAGTGCTATCCTAAGTACTTCACATGTAATTAATAATGTTTAGTCTTTATAATAACACTATATGGAAACTTTTATAATTATCCCCATTTCCAGATGAGAACATGGGAACACAGAAAAGCTAAATAACTAAAGTCACAGGACCTGAAAGTGGTATATTCAAACCCAAGCAGTTTGTCTCAAGTCCACACAGGTATATCTTGCTGCTCTTCCAGTGAAATGACAGATATTAAGTTCTCATCCTCAATGTCATCAGACATTTAGTGTGTCAAGAGAGATGCACAACAATTAGTGTAGGAATTACTCTATCAAAGGTTATGTTGGTTGGTTTTAAAATAAGGTATGTGCCTCGTCTCTAAAGCAAAGGTAGATACGTGGTTGTCTTTCCTTTCTGACAAGAAACCCTGGTTTTTGGTACTCATCATGACAGAAAAAGGTATATTCATTACAAGTGTGCTGCGATAACTTCGGTGTGGTCCATCCTTTGAGTTCTAAGGCTATATTTTGTATGCCCCCTCATAAGCTTTTTTTTAGAAGTCTTAGTTTCAACTGAATTGCCCCTATCTGAGCATTCCTCACCCACAAAGCCAGTTCCAGCTGTGTTTCATAACACTCCTGCAGGACCTCACTTCCCCACAGCACACATCTTGCTTTGAGGTTGTTTCACTCAGCTGAGCACAAAGTGCAAACATTTGCAACCAGCCTGCCAAGGCAGGGAAGAATTGAAATTGATGCTAACGTCACTTGAGTCTCTCTTTCTGTTCCACCTCACATTCTGTTGTCAGAGCAATCTCTCTTGAGGATCAGGCAGTTTTATTGATTTCCACCTTTTCTACCACAGAAAATGAATGCATCACCTTCCTTCCAGGCCTCCTTGATCTGTTTGTTCCCTGACATCCAACCTTGTCCTCCCTTCTCTAGCTGGGCTGGACTACTCCCTATCACAGTTTTAGGCTCCCTTTGCAGATGTTTCACCTTGCTTGCTCAATGTTTTAATGAATATTTCTAGAGCACCTACTATGTACCAGATATAGAGCAAGGTGCTTGTCTGGAATGACTTCTTCTCTCAGTCTGTCAATTCTCACCCATGTTTCAAATTTCCCATCCATTCCATTTTTTCCATTATCATGGCTTGGAGTTTTCTAGCACTCATTATTACTGTAAATTTAGTTCCGTCTCCTCCATTAAGTAATAGTTGTTTATAGGCTTTAGACCTCTATATACTTCACCACACTGAATATATTAAGCGAGCAAAAAATACCTACAAAGACCACAATGAAAGCCTTAGCGTTATTAGAACTTCAACTAAGGTCTCCAACCTTTGCTTAGAAAGTGAGGACGAATTGTTAAGAAACTAATGAATTATTGTTGCCATCTGTGCAGATGTAAGTGAGGAACTTGGAGTCACTTTTGCTCTTTAAAAACGTATGGTGTTGATGTGTATCTGAGGACAGCGGGGGTTGGATGTAGGCAGAGGGGAGAAATGTACTTTTATCTTACACAACCCGGTCCAAATCCCTTGGTTTTCTACCTTAGTGTTTTCTATTAATACAAAAATTTTTTTGACATATCGTGGTTCTCATTTTTCTGAATTTTCTAAGCACAGTTTTGAGTGTTCTTTCTGTTAGAGCTAGGAATTAACCCAGCTCTCTGACCCTTGCCTTATGCTATAAGATCATACTTTCTAAAATTCTTATGTCATGCTAACTCAATCCTAGCACTATACACCGTGTTTTCTTCATTTATTTTGCAATATCGCAAGCCATTTCCAGCATATTATCATACTGTAAATACTTTGGCTCACTCATTTAATCAAAAGCCCACTTTGTTCATTTTACTTTGTAATTCAATTCTCAATGCAACTTTTGCAGTACAATTGTTATGAATTTTCAATTTATTTTTATATCTATTTTTATAGCTGCCACTTCTACAGTGTGGCAAGCTTTTTTCCTTAACTTTAAAAACATCATTTCCGAAAGAAAGCTGTTCTGAAATCTGGCTTTTTCAGCAAACTGAACACCCACACGATGAAGATAGAATGAGAGAAGTTAGAGGTGCAAAAGATGCATAAGGTCACCTTGCCTATTTTTTTCTTAGCAAATACAAAGATGTGTGCACAATAATGTTTGAGTTTACATAATTATCCACTTTAAGCTTAGAAAATGTTGTTGACCCCCATTATATGTTCACTAGTCTATGGGATTTGCTAGAACCTTATGAGCTTTGCTAATAGTTCACATTTTCTTTGAAATCAATTTGTTTCTGTGTGGTAAAATGTGAATCTGACTGATTCCAAATTAAATTTTGTCTTTTAAAGGATAATGACTTTCTTTTACCTACCGTTTCCCCCCTGTTTTTAGGAATAATATTCTCTTTATTGCTTCATAACAAACCAACTCAAAACCTCAATAATCAAAATAACAGCAATCATTTGTTATTATTTCTCATTGTTTGGTAGGGAAACTGGGCTCAGCTAGGCAGTTTTTGTTCAGGGTTTCTTGTGCAGCTGCAGTCAGATGGTGGTGGCTGCCAGAGTCATCTGAAAGGCTTTTTCACACACATGGCTGTTTGTTGGAACCTATAAGTGGCTTATAGGTGTCCTGAGCTTCCCTCACAGCATGACTTGATTCCAAGGGTAAGTATCCCAAAATAGAGGTGGAAGCAATATTGCTCTGTATGACCTAGCCTCCAAAGTTACACAGTGTCACTTTCACCAAATAGTCACAAAGGACCATCCAGGCATAAGCAGGGTGGGGGTAGGGATTGAGGACAAGGAATATGGGAAGTGGGAAAATAGACCCCCACCTCTAAGTGAAGGGAGTGGCAAGGTCACATTATAAGAACGTATGGGATGAGAGGTATTGTTACCGCCATCTTTGGAAAATACAATCTTCCTCAAGTAGGTACATAACCATGTACTTATTATTTCCCATGGCTAGGGAATTAAAGGTTTAAATTTAGATACAACTGTCAACCTCTTTTCACACCAAATCACACATAGGTGCCACTAACAGATTAGTGAAGTGCACAGCTCTTAACTTCGCTTATTTTGTCTTAATGCTTCCTGATCACTCCCTCTAAGTTAGATGCAATCAGTGAAAATGAAGAAGAAAAAGACTTGCTAATTCATAACCTGTACACCCCATCTTTGAACAATGGGTTCTTATGATACCCTTCAATGCATCTATGCTGTTTCTCCGCTACCTATGTGAACTTAAGTGTCAGTTGACTTCCCTGGGCTTCAGTATGGTTAAGCTGTCCCCAAGTTCTCTTTTTAGTTCTAATGTTCTATAATTCTGATTTGTATATTTGCAGGTCTGAATCTCTATTTTCATCTGCTAAACAAACATCACTGCCAGTACTACCAGATAATTATGCTAATGAATGTGCATATGTTTATTTTTCTATTTTGAACCCCATGGAAAACCATGGAATCAATTCCTATCACATGCTCCCTCTTCACAAATAAGATAAAAGAATTCTACTTGGAGTTGAGTTTCTCCAATGACACATATTATTTTGCCTCTCCCTTTTATCTTTAGAGTAGTCCATCAAGCCTCAGAAGTTGTCCCATGAAAATAATGATACTGTTCAGACAAGGTGTCTTCAATAGGATTATTGATAACATCTTTCTCTATCAAACATGTATCTATGGTAACATGATGAAATGAAAAATCTGGATTCTGTCTGAAGCATGGAACTCACTTGGGACACTAGTTGTTCGTGTATGGAACTTTCACAACACAGCACTAACCCTGTGAGTTATAAATAAATATGAAACTCAAATCTCTAACACAACCAAGAAAGCTATCTAAAGCAATGCCCGCCTGAGGTGACAAATCAGTGGTTAACATTGGTCCCTAATGCCATTCATCAGTAATATCTTATTATTTGGTTTAGTCAGTCTGAATAAAATATTTGGTTAAGTATAAGTAGGATCTCCTCTTTCTCCATCAATTACAATTTTGTGAGTTTGATTCACACTTTCCAGCATCTCCTAAGAGATTTTCCTTATCCTCCAAATCAAGTGATGTTCCCTACTTAGCTATTATTAACACGATGATTTTTCTCCACTCCCACAATTTTCTCTCTCCCATTTATGACTTTGAAATCAACATGTCCTTCCCCCATCTTCCATACATTTAACAATCCTCTCTCACAAATTTTTCTAATTTTATTCTATGTCTACATCCAAATCACTATCTTAGATCAAACCTACTGGAAATGCCTCTACTTATATATACGGCTTTATTTACAAGCACATGTACTGACACATACTAGACGTTGGGGAGAAATTGCTTATCTTCCCTTTCTTTATTCACTGTCTTTTGGGAGTTCTGGCATCAGCCTTGACTATGCCTTTGAACCGACTTGTGGGAGTCGGGGCTGAGGAGCTCTTCAGCCCCGGGTCTCTGGAGGATGTTGGTCAAGGCCAAGTGCCTTGCAGCAGAACCACGGGAAGACAATGAGAATGCAGGCTACGAAGTTTCTCCTTCTTTGAACCACCATGACTCATGCTCCTGAGAGAGAAAGCCAAAGGATTTGCTGGCATTTCTCTCCACCCCGCATGTGTCAGCCCTCCCTGTAAGCACAACATTTCTAAAGGCAGCTTGAGACTTAGGGGACAAAAGTGACCCACGCTGAAAATGCCACTGTGATCATCACAGCCTGTCATCCAAATTAGCATTTGGAAAGTGGTTGGACCCAACACTTTATCAGTGAATCTGTTTACTTAATGATCTCATCCAGAAATATCTGGCCAAGGAAAGGAGGAGAAGGAAAGCGGCTTCTCTAACTCCAGCAATATGCCACCTACTGTATAAGAAGGCCACCCACCAGAGCAGCCGAAAGCTGCACAGTGTCCTTGCTGCAGAAAGTAATTTAGAAGCCTTTATACACTGCTGCAGCCCTGAAGCTGCTTTTTCCTTTGCTGGAAAAAAATACTTATTCAGCAACCCATTTGGGAAAACATAGTTTCCTCTCTCCTTACCTACCCCTTAAAGCAAAACTGCTATTTTCAACATACAGGAAAAAAAAAAAAAAAAAAAGACTGTAAAGTCATACAAACCAGCATTGTTCTTATGTTTCTCATCTCTCATCCCCCAGAACTACTCCTTTTTTAATGACCAATGAGAATACATAGATGTAACTGGATTAAAAAAATTGTTCTTAAAATGTGAAGAGAATATTCATAGTATGAGACTATTCTGTCAAAAAGAAAAGAAACATAAATGGTTTACCTAAGAAGCATGGTTAAAATAAAAGCAAGGAAAGAAAATTAGAGGAAAGGCACATACACAGCCTACACTGATGCTAATTAAAATTAAAATCAAAGACATACTGGAATAGACTAATAAGTCTGGCTGGTAGATTTCTTTATCTTATCATTAGATGCCAAGTGGCAGAAAAAGGGAAATGAAAAGGCATTTAGAAACCTTGAGAATTAGCTATATTTCTGGTAATTGTCTCTTCTCATATAAAACAAACACTGCATTGCCAACATGTTTGTCTCGGTGTGTGCATATGTGGTGGCGGGGGGTGAGTAGAACATTAGAATTTTAAAGTAATTGAAATTCAATTGAAATTCTAATGTATCTGATGGGACCAGAATTTCAAAAAACAAATATGGTCTTGCAAGTGGGGAACTGGGCTACAGGCATTATCTGCTTGGCTACTCTGGGGTGTTTCTGTGGTGGAAGGGTGTACCGTGCAGCCCACACTGTCTCACCTATGCCACAAGGACATTGATAATTCCTCAGAACTACAGGTCTGGACTTGAGGTACCAGATGAGGGCCAGCTGTGTGCCGATGACCAGCCGCCCTACCACGCGCACAAACTCAGCACACACAAACCTTTATGTTTGCAGGTGGTATGGGTATAAATTCATGCATCGCAAGTCATCACTACAGCACTTCTCGTCCTAGTACTAAGAACACTGTGCCAACTTTAAGATTAAGCAGGGTATAATGTTTACTTTTTAAATGTCAAAAATTGCCAAAGTTTGTATTCTTGGATGGGTGAGTATGTCTCTGTTTCTCAGCTAAAAAAAAAAATCTTAAAACTAATGGATGTCTCAATAGCTTGTCTTAGCGTGGTAGATGAAGAGCTTCTTACATAAGGCAATTATACTGAAATGAGAATTCTGGTCACTCAGAATTCAAATTAGATTTGACAAAATTTTATTAAATAAAACTTATTAAATAAATGTATGTTTTGGCCTACATCTACAAATCAATCACATCAATTTTAAGACCCAAATGTCCTATTTCATGATAGCACATGTCAGCCTCTTCAGAATGTCTAACAGCTAAGCGTGAGTCTGCGAAGGGAGGCCAGGCATAAAACTGAAACCAGTCTGTCAGCTGCAGTCCATATACAATGTCTTCCATCTTGTCCTTTGGCTCCAGCTCCTACGTGTCCATTCTCTTGGGCTACACATCTTCATACAGATCCACGGACACTGTTGACTGATCACTGTGGGAACACCGTGATAAACATCGAAGTAGTGTCTCTCAAAGTTTCCAAAGCTTCCGCTCTTTGGGCTGTCAGAGTAATCTCCGGGTTCTCTAAAGAGTTGGGGGAAATGATGTGCTCTCCCAAATGTCTACCTTTCCCATCAGCTCAGACTTAGTTCCCTCGAAAATAGTTTTTCCCTAATGCAATTCTTTTATCTCCAATGAAAATGTTTTTCCCCTCAGAGCCAGAAAGTCATTGTAATCTCCGTTTCAGCCGTGGGCTTGCCAGTCCCTAGCTCTTATGTATAGAAAATAGCTGGAAATTCTTAAATTACAGGGGTTCCCCACCCCCTGCCCCATCAAGGTTCTTGACTTAATTAAGACTACTTACAAGGTACCATGTACCTCTCTTCTCCTCAGCAGTCTCTGTAATACATGGTCTTGAATAACGACCTAGCACCTGTAGTGATGACAGTGGATTCTGAAATGATGGATCCTCCCACACTCTAGAAGTCATGGCCCTTTGCTCTAACGCGTGCAAAGCATCATATTGTGGCAACTCCTGCCCTCCATGGCCTGATAGCCTGGAAGAAAAAGGAGACTCACATATAAACAATTCAGTCCCAGGGCAATCTGTGAATAACTGTGGTTAGCTGAGGAAAGAAAAGCATAATTGAGTTTTTAAGAAGAATTATCAGAAGGGTTGGTTTTTCACTTGGATCTTGAAAGATGACCAGTGCGTGGTAGTCAGCTATGAAAGAGAAAGGCATCACAGGCACCTTGAAGTTACTAAGCATGTCAAAGGCATGGAGGCAGTGGGATGGAGGGTGAATCTGGAAGAGTGAGTTAATAATTGTGAAAAGATGGTAAAGAAGGACTATTGTGAAAACTAAAGGTGGCTAATCGAGATAATTGAATTATTGAGACACTTGAGCAATTGGCTAAGATGTTTGAACTTATCTATCTTCTTAATTTAAGTGATTAGATGTTGAATTTTTGGAGCTGAGGAATAATATGATCAGACTTGGGTTTTAAGGACAACATAAAATCTATGAGCTTAAAAAATAATTGATAAGCTTAAAGTAGAGAGAATGGGAGGGGAGAAATGTTTAATCAGTTATTCCAATGTTAAAAGCAAGGGGTACATACCATAGACACACAGCCTATCTGCAGTTGCCACATCCACAATCGACACCCAACAATAATGACTATTAACAGGAAATGTATGCTCATCCCTGCTTAGCTCAAGTTCAAATACCAATTTCTTTGCTTCTTGGGAATAAAGCAAAGATAAATGCTGTGTTGTATGAATTACATAAGGTTAAATAAACCCTATCCAGAAACAAACTGTCTTGTTTTAAGGGGTCTGTTTTCTCCAAATGGTCTCATTGTTTATATAATAACAATCATGAATTGTGCTTGTATGATTCAGTATGGAATTGTTTTTAGATACTATTGGACCATATTGCAGCAGTCTGGAAATATTTTCAAAACTGGTATCCCTTGAAATCTGAAAATATGCCTGTTGGCCATGAACTGTGAGACCAGCTGAAAAATTCCAAATGAAATGCATTTTATTCACAGCAACAATTAGGCTAATAGTGCTGTAATCAAGCTATCAATCTTGTATTGAGCTACTCACTCTGCCTGATGGCTTCATTACACAACTAAGGCAGAAGAAAGCTGCCATAAGAAAAACTAAGACTCCCTTCCCTTAAAATCAAAACCACTGGAAGGAGGGATGCAGAAAGGTGAAAGTGGCCAATTTATTGACAAAGTTTTCCCTTCTTACTGAACTATCAGTGCTGTACATAACTTTAGGAAGTTTAATTCCCAAACCGCTTCACCGTAATAAAGTCACTGGTTATAATCTTTAAATGTTGCCTGCTGATTACTTTAAGCAATGCACACTCAGCCTTTACAGAGCTCAAGAAGTTGAAAGTATTTAAAGTAGTTTCTTGATATTCTGTTGTTAGTCCTTAGGGATTTATTGGTGATCTCACAGATTTTTCATAGCAAATGAATATTTTCTCCATCTCGCTACAGTGTTATATCACTGGTACCTTTGTGTTGTTTGTAAAGGCTTTGTCTAACTGAAAAAAACAAATTTATAGCAGGGGTCAGCTAACTATAGCCCATAGACCAAATTTCGATTGCCACCTATGAGCATTCTTAAATAGTTAGAAAAATGTCAAAAGAAGAACAATATTTTGTGATATGTGAATTCATAATGTGAAATTCAAATTTCAGTGTCCATAATAAAGTATTATCGGAACATTGTCACACTCATTCATTTATGTGGCTGCTTTTGAGTGACAACAGCAGAGTTGAGTACTTGGAGCAAGACCATATGACCCACGAAGGCAAAAATATTTACTATCTTGCCCTTTGCAGAAAAATTTTGTTGAACCCTGATTTACAGCATTCCTGGAACAAGAAATCAAGAGCCAAGGAGTTTTTTAAAATTATATTTATCTAACAGAGGAGCAAAAGTTTCCTTTAACAAGATTTTGGTTTGTGTGACAGTAATGCCAGAATTCTCACATGGGTACCTGAAAGTATGTGATTTTGAATTATGCAGAAAAACATGGGTGAGTAAGTAAAATAATACTTGAAAGGATACAGTGTGGGCCTGAAATCCCTGCAAGGCTTGAGAAAATATACTGAGTTACAGAATGTGTGCCTATTTGCGTTTCTTTCTGGCAGGCATGTAAAACTGAACTATTTATAGTGTCAGGCAATGGATAAATGCATGTTAACTAAAGAACTACCTTAGAAAATAAAGAGAACTGTTCTTTGTAGGGGGAAGGGGCAGAAAAAAAGTTACCTTAAATGAACTGGAATAGAAAAAAAAAATCAAAGAAAAAGAATATAATACATATTTGAAAACATGGGAGAGCATGGCTAATGCCTCAACTTGAAAATGCTTTGCTCTAACCAATACCGATGACCTTGGTGTCCCTCTCAGAGTACAAGGGGCATAGCCACAGAATGTTTATCGTTTCAGTCCTTTGATCTATTGTCTTAAATCCATTCCAACACACACGACTAGTGTTTCCGGTGCCCTTTTCAAGGCATTTCTCTGGCAGAGATATGATATTCCCATTCAGACAATGACTAATTAACAATCATAGCTCAATTTACAACCCCACACCCCCGTGGTATAAGTAGAAGAGGAGGAAGAGGTGTCTGGTTTTATTTGCTGTTCCCTGCAGATCAAGAGGACAGAACCAATCTAAACGGTTTTAGCCTTCCATGGCAGCTTGAGGTATTTACTGGCATCACAGTACAAATAAATGAGCAAATAAAACTGCCGCTGCTGTGAAAAGAGACACAGAGCTCAGAGGGAGCCATTTGCAGTCTCCAACATGACGCAGTCTCCCTTAGGCTTCTAAAGCCCTGCAGAGGTACCGAATTGAGCATGTTTTAATACACATCACTAAGGTTATCTTTTCCTTTTTAATTCCAAGGAGCAGTTCTGTGCATCAGGACTCAGCCCCCCAGAGGTGTGAACAATGCCTCTCTGCAGCACAGCTGGCATTACAGAATCAGAACATGCTGCTTTCAGGGACAACTGGGTGGCTTTGGGGTCAGGTCATATTACTGCTTTGCCACCTTGGCACAGCCATTGGCTGTTCCACTACCTTAGCTTTGGGGCTCTGTCTGATCATGATTTCATCGCCCTCATTTATTCCTTCAGTTCATTGAATCTGGGCAGCTACTCTAAGAGTCACCCAGACTTTTTTCGCTGTCTTTTATCCTTGCATATGGCTTCTTATTTCCTGAGTATTAAAAAAAAAAATTAAGAAAAGTATTTTCCTTTTGATAAACAAGTAAATTATTTTTAACTGGATAAGTTTAATCTGATAGACCTGATTTTTACATCTATACTTTCCTGGGGTTTATTGTAACATTATTCTGAGATCTTACTCTATTTCTTTCTTTCTTTTTTTTTTGTTCCCCACACACCTTGCTTGTGGAACACGAGGTCTTACTCTAGTTTTAACAGTAGTTTCCAGTAATTGAACAACCAACATACTATAATTTAATAATTCATTGTTGGTTAACTTTTTTTCAAGTGTAACCCCTAAAAGTCCTAATTTTCCACTCACATACTCAGCTAGAGCCTTCACTTAAAGCCGTTATTTCATTATGTGAGCCACTAACATTTTTAGCAATGTTAGAAAATTGACAATCACCACCTAAAATGTAACGAAGATGAGAAAGAAAGCAATAGGAGGTGAAATAATTGCTAGAGGTTGGCAATGAATGAAAAGTACTCAGAACATCATCTGTGTCTAACACAAAAGCAAGGTAATAAGTTCAGTGAATAGAGAGGAAGATTCTCCATCTATTGGGAGCATTATACGAATGTGAAAGTATGGAGTGTTAGATTATATCAATTTCATTTTAGAAACGCTTAACATATAGAGATTTTAAAACATTAACTCTCATTGTATCGCACGGTAAACTCTAAAATATTAATAAAACTTTATCTAGAATCTACCATTTTAGCAAAAAAATGTTTAATACCATGTGGATGGCTAAGAATTAAATTATCTCTGTGGAAAGAGAAAATTCAAGGTCTTGAAAAGAGAGTCATTAGGAAATCTTTTCAACTAATAAACTGAAAAGTTGCAGATGGTGTGAATGGCTGTTTGTTCAGACAATTGTTAGGTAATATATAAAGTATGTTATGCAGGTATCTTAAAACTATCAGCCAGTTTGTAAGCAAGAGCACCTAAGATTTGAAATAAAGGGGCTTATGTGATTTTTGGACAAGTGACTTAAATATTCAAAATCTTGGTTTTGTTAGCTTTAAAAGCAAAGATAGAAATACTGGCCCCTGCATAGTTTGAGTAAATGAGATAACTATATGCAAGGTATTTAAATGAGATCAATTTGTAAATTGGGGATCAAATACATCAAAGCGACTTTGGTTAGACATACTTTGGTTCTGATGTCAATACTACTGATACAAGTAATAGTTCTTGTTTCTTGAGCACCTGCCATATATCAGGCCCTCTGCTAAGGGTTTGTAGTACATTTTTTTCTAAGCTTTATGACAACCCTGAAAAGTTAGATACTGTTATTACTTCTCTGACTACAGGACATATTTTCTGGGAACTTAGCTTCTATTTGTCTGGCACACACAGCTTCTTTATCTACTGTGCTGTAGATGAAAGCCTAAACACTGGACTAGTTCTTATTCACCTTTCAAAAACTGGCTTGAGTGTCACCTGTAATTCACAATCTGGGCCTGGATTCATCCTCTTTCTTCTTCTCTAGCAATTTTTACCTTTCGTGAGAATTCAGACAATGTCAAAAATAAACTAGGTAAGATCCATAAAGACTTCAGGAGGAAGGGAGAAAGAGGAACTCTTTTGATTATATATATATATATGTATAACAAAAAAAGAAGTTATTTGGGAGAAAGGAAACAAAGATGAAATAAGAATCACGGCCCTGGATTTGACAGATGTTGATGACGCTGCCTTGTTACGGGAAAAACTTTTGTCCTTTTAGAAAGTTATCTCTTTCCCTGTATTTTCTACTTGATGCTTTGCAGTCTTAATCCTATAATTTTGTAGGGGAAAGAGACAGGTCGATGAATGACAGTTGAGGGATATAGCACCTCAGAACAAATGACTAGTAGCAAGCGAGATGTCTACTATTTTCCACATAGGTTGTACTAGTTAGCAGTCCCACCAACAGTGCATAAGTGTTAGTTTCTTTCCGCATCCATGCCAGCATCCGTTGTTTTGGGACTTTTTGATAAAAGTCATTCTCAATGGAGTTAGGTGAGGTATCATTGTGGTTTTGATTTGCATTTTACTGATAATTAGAGACAATGAGGATTTTTTATATGTTTATTGGCCATTAGTCTTTGTTCTTTTGAAAAGCTTCTGTTCATGTCTTTTGCTGACTTTTTAATGGGGTTGTTTGATTTTTTCTTGCTGATTTGCTTGAGTTCTTTATAGATTCTTGTTATTAGCCCTTTATTGGCTGTATAGCATGTAAATGTTTTCTCCCATTCTGTAGGTTCTCTATTCGCTCTATTGATTGTTTCCTCTGCTGTGCAGAAGCTTTTTAATTTAATTAAGTCCCATGTATTAATTTTTATTGTTGCTGTGATTGCCTTTGGGTTCTTCTCCATAAATTATTTGCCTAGGACAATATCTAGAAGAGTTTTTCCTACATTTTCTTCTGGAATTCTTATAGTTTCATGTTTTAGGTTTAAGTCCGTTATCCACTGTAAATTAAGTTTTGTGAGTGGTAAGAGGTAAGGATCCTTTTTCAATCTTTTATATGTAGCTATCCAATTTTCCCAGCACCATTCATTGAATAGGGATTCTTTTCCCAGTGTATATTTCTGTCTGCTTTGTCAAAGATCAACTAGCAATAGGATGATTTTATATTTGGGTTCTCTGTTCTGATGCATTGGTCTATGTCTCTATTTTTGTGCCAGTACCATGTTGTTTTGGTTACTATAGCCTTGTAGTATAGCTTGATATAGCTATACTGTGATAGCTGATAAAATGATGCTTCCAAATTAGTTCCTTTTGCTTAAGGTTGCTTCGGCTATTCAGGGTCTTTTCAGGATCCGTATGAAGCATAGAATTATTTTTTCTAGATCTGCAAAAAATGGAGTTGGTATTTTAATGGGGATTTCATTGAATATATAAATCATTTTGAGTAGTATAGACATTTTAACAATGTTGAGTCTGCTGACTCAATATATCATCCATGAGCATGATATATTTTTCCATTTGTTTACATCCTCTGCGATTTCCTTTCTCAGTGATTCATAGTTCTCCTTGTAGAGGTCTTTTACCTCCTTGGTTAAATATATTCCTAGATATTTTATTTTCTTTGTTGTTATTACAAAAGGCATTGAGTCTTTGATTTGATTCTCAGCTTGACTGTTGTTGGTATATAGAAATTCTACTGATTTGTGTACATTAATTTTGTATCCTAAAATTTTGCTGAATTTATTTACCAATTCCAGGAGTCTTTTGGCAGAATTTTTGGGGTTTTCTAGATATAAGATATCATATTGTCAACAATGAGTGAGAGTTTGACCTCTTCTTTCCCCATTTGGATACTCTTGATTTCCTTCTCTTGCATGATTTCTCTGGCTAGAACTTCCAGCTCCATGTTGAATAAAAGTTGTGACAGTGGGTAACTTGGTCTAGTTCTAGTTCTAATGGAATGGTGGGAATGCTTTCAACTTTTCCCCATTCAGCATGATGTTGGCTGTGGGTTTGTCATACATGGCATTTATAATTTTTAGGTATGTTCCATCTATGCCTATTTTGTTAGGAGTTCTTATCATAAAAAGGTGCTGATTTTTGTCAAATGCCATTTCTGCATCTATTGAGATGATCATATGATATTTGTTCTTGCTTCTGTTTATGTGGTAAATCACATTTTAGATTTATGTATGGTGGACCATCCTTGCATCCCTGGGATGAAGGCCACTTGGATATGTTGGATTATTTTTTTGATGTGCTGCTGAATTTGGTTTGCTAGGATTTTATTGAGAATTTTTGCATATATATTCATAAGACATATTGGTCTATAATTTTCTTTTTTTGTTGCATCTTTTTCCTGGCTTTGGTATCAAGGTGATACTGGCTTTGTAGGATGAGTAGGGGAGGATTCCTTCATTCTTGATGTTATGAAATAATTTATGCAGTATGGGTACCAATCCTTCTTTGAAGATGTAGTAAAATTCAGCTGTGATACCATTTGGCATAGGAATGTTTTTTGTTGGAATATTTTTTTTATTGCTGCTTCAATTTCACTGCTCATTATTGGTCTGTTCAGGAATTCTATTTCTTCCTGATTGAGCCATGGGAAGTTGTGTGCTTCCAAGAATTTGCCATTTCCTCAACGTTTTCAAGTTTGTATGCAGAGAGATTTTTATAATATTCAGAGATGATATTTTGTATTTCTGTGGTATCAGTTTATCAGTTGTAACATCTCCTTCTTCATTTCTGATTGAGCTTGTTTGGGTCCTTTCTTTTCTATTTCTGGTTAATCTAGGGGAAGGTCTATTGATTTTGTTTATCTTTTGAAAGAATCAGCTTTTTGTTTCATTAATCTGTATTAATTTTTTTGTTATTAGTTTCATTTAGTTCTCCTCTGACCTTATTTGCTGTTCCTTTTCTAATTCCTCGTGATGATTCATTAGATTGTTGATTTGCAATCTTTCTGTCTTTTTGATGTAGGAATTTAAGGCTCTGAATTTTCCTCTTAGCAAAATTCAGCCCTTGTATTTTCCTGGATAGAGCTGGAACCCATTGTATTAAGTGAAGTATCCCAAGAATGGAAAAATACACACCACATGTACTCACTATCAAATTGGTTTTCATTGATCAACACTTAAGTGCACATATAGGAATAACATTCATCGGGCCTTGGGCAGATGGGAGGGGACGAGGAGGGGATGGGTATATACATACATAATGAGTGCGATGAACACCATCTTGGGGATGGACATGCTTGAAGCTCTGACTTGGGGGGTGAGGGGGTGTAAGGTCAATATATGTAACCTAAATATTTGTACCCCAATAATATGCTGAAATAAAAAAAAATCATTGAAATTTTTCTTTTGCTGAATCCCATAGATTTTAATAACTTGTATCCCCTTTGTCATTTAGTTTGAGGAATCTTTTTATTTCCACCTTAATTTCCCCCTTGACCCAATAACTGTTCGGCAGTAGGTGGTTTAATTTCCGTGCAATTGTGCAAAGTTGAGTGTTTCTGTTGGAGTTGATATTTAATTTTATTGTACTATGGTCTGATAAGATACATGGCATAATTTCTAATTTTTCTGAATTTGTTGAGACATGTTTTGTGGCCTAAGATGTGATAGATCTTACAGAATATTCCATGTGCTGATGAGAAAATGTATATTCAGTAGTTTTTGGATAAAATGTTCTGCAAATGTCTGTTGTGCCCATTTGTTCTAGAATCCTATTTAAGTCCAGTGTTTCTTTGTTTATTTTCTGCTTGGAAGATCTGTCCAGCTTTTTCAGTGGGGTGTTGAAGTCCCTGGCTATTACAATGCTGCTATTTTATCATTTTGTTTGGATCTATTAATAGTAGGGTTTGCTTTATGAATGTGGGCACACGTGTTAGGTGCATAAATATTTAGGATTGCTATGTCTTCTCAATGGATTGATCTCTTAACCATTATACAATGCCCTCTTTGTCTTTCTTTATTATTGTTGATTTGAAGTCTATGTTATCTGATATGAGATTGGCTCAGGTGTGGAATCAGGTACTAGGCCTGGCTTGCAAGTCTATTTCCCAGTATTTGGAGATCCATCTGTGGCCATGCTGGGGAGAGGAGTGCTGCTCCCATGTTCCCCTTTCACTGTGCTCTGAACCTCTCTGGGCTTGTTCGGTGCCACTATCTTCTCCTCTTTTATCCTTTTCTTTCTCAGCTTTGCAGTTTTTCTCTGTGGGGTCCCCAGTCATCTCTGTCATCTCTTTGTGATCCACAGCTGGGTTATGATTCCTCTCTGCTTTTCTCAGTCCAATATTCTACCTTCTAGCTGTGACAGTCTGACTAGCTATGTCTCTAGTCAGCCATCTTGGCTCCTATCCCTACTTTTATCTTTATTTTCTCTTACCTCCCACCTTCCTTTGCTTTTGTAAAAATAGCTTCTTGGATTGGATGTTTAGATCATTTATTTTTATTCTTTGTAACTTAATAATGAAGTAATTTAAATGATATCCTTTCTTCTTATAGCTTTGGCTATATAAGTTTCTGTATACAGTGTTTTCTTTGGTGATTTCTAAAAAGTCTTTGCCATTTTAATTTCCTCACCATCCAAGAATTGTGTAGGAGAATTCTTTTTTAAAAAATTCCAGGTGGTTGTTTTGTTTTGGTTAAGACTTTTTAAAAAATAAGTTTCCATTTTCATTTTCTGCTTTGAAATAGAATATGATTTTTTTCTGGGCTAAGAGTTTCTAAATATTCTGAAGACAGTGGAAAATAAGATGCATTCTCTGTATAGTAAAAGTCCAATGTGGATCTTTTAAATCTATTTTTTAATTGCTCTATTCAGATTCTATAAATCTAAAATGGTTACTTTTTGCCACATTAATTAGTCAAAGATTAAGGGAAATGTATTAGAATCTCTCCACTTCTACATTTTTGTAAATATTTCCTTTTAATTATTGTTTTGTTCCCTTTATACATCTAAATGTGATGTATTCAGTTCAGTAAGGTTCATTAAAATTACATCTACAAAATGATTTGGACTTTGTCAAGATAACACAATCACTTAGGTCCCATAATTAATACTTTTTTTAATCCCACATTATTTTTCTTTTTGTCTGATCTTAACTGTTGCTTTCTTGCTTTCTCTCAATTTACCTATTACCTTTATATGTTATTTTTTGGTAACATTTTTTGGTGCTATTGGTGGATATTAGTTTTGACTCAGTAGGTATGGTTTCATTTTGTTTCTTTACTGGAAATATTTAATTAATTTACATTTTTAAAGCAAATATTGACATCTCTTTCTGTCATTTTGTTCTAAACTGAGATTTTTTCTTTTTTTTTTTTTTACTTTTCCTTTTTTTCTGTCTAGATTATTGTTTATCTTTGTTCTTTTGGTATAAAGAATATTCTTTTTTGTTCTTTCATTTTAGTCTTTCCTGCAATTTTAAAAGTTGTGTACTCTATTTGTTATTTTACTAATATTTAAGCTTGCATTATATAAAAACAGCTTTTTCTGCCCTTTTTATTTTAGTAGATTTATAGGGTGTGTGTGGATTTTGTTAGTTTGTTATACATATTGTTACATATGTGCTGTATAGTGGTGAAGTCTGGACTTTAAGTGTACCCATCACCTGAAAAGCGTACTTCGTACCCAATAAGTAATTTTTCACACCTCATGCCCCTCCCACCAAGCCTCCAAGTCTCCAGTATCTTTTATATCCATCTGTATGACCATGCATACTGGCCCACCCCATTATTCTTTTAAGATTCATCTTTGTAGAGTGTGTAGCTGTTGGTATTTTGTCACTGATAAATTGTATTCCATGATTAATATACCACAATTTACTTAACCATTCTACTATTAATAAACTTGTAGGTTGTTTCTGTTTTGTTTTTTTCTCTGTTACAAACTCAGAACATTTGTTTTCCTGTTTCCTGGTACATACAAGCAACAATTCTTCTAGCATTTATACATGGGAGAGTGATTGCTGGATCTTAGAGTGTGCACATGTCAACTCTACTCAGCCAGATTGGCTTAATCAGTAGTTTTTCAAAAATTTAATAAATCTATTATAAATACTCATATTAAAGAAGGTATAGCCCTGTTGAATTGTAAAACCTGGATTCCTGATTGTAAATTAAGCATTAGAAAAGAATACTGTGTCCAGTTTGTCTTGAGTGACTTTAACCAAGATATTAGTAAAGCCCACTGTAAGAACAGAGCATTACCCTGAGTTGGACTACCGAAATAAGGAGAAATGTTTGGTTCATAAGAACTATAAGAAAATTAGCATAGGGATGGATAAATGAAGAATGCAGAAGGTAGGAACAAGAGACCATTCTATTTCTAGAAAAATAATTTAGAAAGATGGGCAGGTCTTGTTTCGGTAATAATTAGATGCTTATGTTATTTTAGCTGCCGGAAGATGACCAGCCTCCTGTGAACTCTGTATCAATGAATGTAAGCTTACAAACCAGGAACACCAAAGAAAGAATCTGCACTGACTTTGCCCCACCTGTCCTGCTCCCCATGCCTCATCCTTCCTCTTCCCCTCTCCACTCCATCATTTTCATCTATTCCAGAACAGTCATTATTAACTCCAAGAATAACTCTCTACTCATACTTTTGATGAAACTCCATGGGAGACACAGCACAGAAGGAAAAATATCTCAGAATGTTTTTAGGCAATGACATCCTAAGAAATATATGTGTGCTTATACAAACACACACATACATACACACACACACATCATATATTATATATAAATAAAAAGACAACACAGAGTTCATATTTGTTTTATGAGTTTATACTTTTTTCCATTATGATATCTTTTGGGAATCATTCCAAATGGCCCTCAACAAAAAATTGTATGAATGTCCCTCCTCAGTAGTTATTCCCAGCCTGCGGGCCATGTATTAATACCTCAGTGACAATGACAGGTATCTCAAGTGGACAGTGACTCCATGTTGACAAATTACATTTTCAGGGGGCTAAATAAAGGGCACAGTGCATCTCACACACCTTATGGACAATGGCTATTCAAATACATGCAGATGATGTTGTGCTGAGTAAAGGACAAATGCACTTGACATTATAGGTTAATCCTGTGTGGCTTTTCATCCTCTTAATCAATGAATATATAGATTTCAGCTATTAATACTATCAAAGAGGTGAGTGAGAGGAATTTTTTATATTAAAAAAATGTTTTGAGCTCTAAAAGTTTGGGAGCCAATACTCAATAACATACATCTGTATCTCTAACACTATACACACACATATATGCACATGCTTACCCACATATTTCTCTAGATATGTTTTATAAAAATCCACACCACCAGAAAGATGGGAGGCTATTAAGAAAATTTTTTTCTGTAGAGATGTACCTTCCAGCTATCTCTGAGAGAGCATTTTAAATTATTAAATAGAATAATTAACATTTGTACTTGAACATCTTATTGGTAAGTAGATAAATTAGACAGCATCATTATGCAATAAGACTTCTCACATTATAAAAAGAACATAGGGTCCCTTTTAGTTGCATCTTTGTAAGCATTATTTATAAATCACTAAATACTTAGTGGGGAGAGCATCAAAGAGCTTCATTGATTAAATATGAATCAGAAAATAAAATGAAATAAAAATTTAACAGTAATAAGTACTTCTTATTTATTGTCCAGGTTTTGAAAAATTAAGTTTCATTTAAAAAATTTTTTTTCTAATTCAGTTCTGTTACTCAGACACAATTTCTTCCAGACCAGAAAGTAATTATTAGCAGCCCTAAATATACATGTGGGTGCATTTATTTTCTCTTCGTTTCAACAAAATTTCCTTGATAGGAAGAGTCTGATCTTTTTAAAATAGCATAAAAATGACAACTCCATACTACTCAATTTTGTAGTTGAACTCTTCAAATGAAAATAAAATATCGAGAATAATTCCTTGCATGGCTAAAACTCAGCAAAAAGATTTCTTTTGCTAACTCCCCTCAGAGAGTTGTTATGAAAAATAACTAAACTGACTTCTGACAATGTTTTCATATTTAACACAAATTGTAAATGACAGTATTTTCATTACTGTTGATAATGAGAATATTGGTGTCTAAATATTTGTACTCTGGAAAAAACATGAGATGAGAGCTTGATTGAATTTTTAAAAGTAGGGGCCAAAAAGTAAACCATGTGCTAATCACTGAAATCAGTTTTTTTATTTATGAACCAGTCGGCATCAAATGTCTGTGTGGGGTTCCATCTTCTCCCCTTGTGATGCTTACGGGAGAAAGTTAAATTGAAAAAAAAAGAAGAAGCAAATACACCATTTGCTTAGATGATCTATGAGTTCCCTACTTGCCCCCACCCCATGGGTCATTCAATAAATAACGTTCTTGAAAGAGTTTGTGTAAAAAGTGACTTGGCACCAGGAAAAGGTAAGATTAGAACGATCTGGAATGCACCCTGGCTGCCTCACTGAACTGAACAGTTCTTTGGTGTGAGTTGATGCACAAGACATTCTGTACAGAACAGCTTACCCTTTTAATTTGCTGTTTACAGGTATGAAAATTAGGTACTACAATATACATACAAATGAACAACCATTTGAGAACATTTAAATTTGTTACTCTTGTAACACAACTTTTCCTTGCTTTTGCCCTTCTGCGGAAACTTTTCTCTTCCCACATGGAAACAAAAGGTTGCGATGCAAAGGCAGGCTAGTGAGGTTAATATTTGCTTCTTGCTGTTTGAACAATGAGGGTGGCCTTAGTGGAAGTGTTTGGAGTCCCTGGCAAGCCCTATCTTCTGCCGATAAACAGGGGACATTTACAAGGTTAGACTCTTCATAGCAGTCTGGACCTTAATCTTAGTAGTAATTACTCCAGAGGAGTTCATCTATTCAGACAGACAGTTTCCTTCAGAGCAGGCAGTTCCCAGATAGTAATTATTTCTCATTTTAAAAGGACAATTGAAATCCATCTTTCCCTCCTAACACTTCCATACTGCAACCAGATTAAATTCATTTGTAGTTTTTCATCTGCTAGATTAAATCCTTTTTCTCCTCCCAAACAAGAGGGTACATCTTGTTATATCTAAGAAATCTTGATTACACTTTAGAAATGTGTCATCAATTTGCTCATCATAGATTTGATTAGGCATAGTGCATACCAAGACCAGCAATGCTTTACTTCTACTTTCTGAAAGAGCATACCCAAGCAAGCATCAAACAATTCCTAATTCTCCTTGGCATTTGATGTGTTTGGGTTTCAGTTTTGACTGCCTTAAAGCAATCGTGGAGATTCATTGCGATTTATAATTTATCTAAATACAGTGCTGAATTGTGCCATTTTTAAAGCTAATATGTGAGAACAAGTCGTTTATTTCAGTTGGATGCGCTGGAGTAGGGAATTCTCTAATTAAAATTGACTCATGTCATACAGTCCAATAACTCTTATCAAGTGACAAAAACTTTGTGTCTTGGAGAAATGATTCCCAAAGAAGCCATTCTTAAAGTGATATTCCAAACTGAGAATGTGAAAGGTGTAAGGGTCACCTTACAAATATTAAAGGTCTACTCACTCACCCTGCTTCACTTGACCAGTAAGAAAAAAAAAAAAGGTCTATTGAATTGATGAATATTTTCATGTCTTCGTGGTACAAATTCAGTGCCTTCTAGAAACTCCTGAAAGCACCTGTATTAGCATTGCGGGTTACATATGACAGAGAACTGACACAAATAGTCACTCGAAAAAAGGAATAAATAAAAAGAAATGCAATGGTTCACATAACTGAAAAAGTTCAGAGTATGATTTCAGATGTGACTCCATGCAGAGGTCAGTAAATATCACTGAGACCGTTCTTCTGAGTTGTTGCCTCATGTGAGTCCTTCCTTCATGGGAGCAAGATGCCTGCAGCACCTGCAGCCTCAGATTCTTCCACCTCAAGTCTAATGGAAAGAAGAACTACCTCTGTCCCAATATTCCCAATTGAAAGCTTCGGTATGTCTGATTGGCTCTGTTGGGTCACTTGCCCTCAATCAATTGCTGTGACCTGCAATACAAGTCTGCAACGTACTGTTAGACTTGGGCATTAGTCACATATTCCACTCCTAACGCTCGGGACGGAGGCCCATCCAGACTAAAGAAAAGAGAGTGGGGAAGAATGGAAGCAGAAACTGACTGGAGCCTTTTGCAAGTTTCTGGAGACACAAACCACAATGTTTACTACACCACTCTCCTGGAACCCGTTACCATCAGCTCATTAGACATGACCCCTCGTCTAGTATTGTTCCTCGTATGTCAAGGTTGTTTAAAAAATCACAGATGGAGGCACAACTTTATAGATCTAATAAGACATACTCCCTAATACAATAAAAAAAAATGATACAGGATCTCACTCTGTTGCCTAGGCTGGATTGTAGTGGCCTAATCATAGCTAACTGTAACCTCAAACTCCTGGGCTCAAATGATCCTCCTGCCTCAGCCTCCTAAGTAGCTGGCACTGTAGGTGTACTGCTACCATGCTTGGCTAATATTTTTATTTTTTGTAGAGCCTGGATCTCTCTATGTTGCCCAGGCTAGTATCAAACTCCTGGCCTCAATTGATCCTCCCATCTCAGCCTCCCAAAGTGCCGGGAGCCACTATGCCTGGCTGACAATAAACTATTAATAAAATTATTAACTATATTGAATTCTGTATTAGCTACTCATTAAGTGGGTTCTTCATAATGATATGCATAAGTACTTGCAATTTTAATTTAGAATTCAAATTTTATTTTATTCAATTTGAGGCAAAAGATAATGTTAGGATAATTTATAATTGCATTTATATAAGCAAAGTCATTAAACTCTTCCTTGCTATGAAAGCATTATATGATACTGCGTTCAATTTCTCCTATTGAAGATTCAAAAAATAGGAAAACCAAGGATCAATTAAAAACAATATGAGCTACAGAGAGTAGAGAATACAGGGAAAAAAACATATTGCTACATATAAATACTCCAAGGAGTATATATAAATACTATTATATTTAATATTGTATTAACTTTTAATTTTTATGGCTGAAAAGCACTATATAGATTATTTAATCCTAAAACTTCCATTTTCTTGGTATGTTGTTTGTCACCAGGTTGTCCATAAAATAGGACAGCCAGGAAGACATATTCACATTAGCAAATCTCTATGGAATAGATTAATTTGGGGCTAGTTCTTGTCATCTCTAAACTCACATTAGGTTTCCTTTCCTCTAATTGGGATCCCCTTGTTAATCCATCCTTCCAATCCAAGCAATCTATTAGGAAGACTGATCTAACGATGTAATTTCTGTGCCTGATATCCTCAAGGAGGATGTTTCCTGTCCAGTGAGGGCAACAGACATTAATGATGTTATTACACAAAGAGATTCATCAGTACGAACTGTAATTAGTTTTATAAAGGAAATTTTCAATGCCCTTGTTATAATGTTTCAGAGCCTTTCTGGCCCAGTCTGGAGGCTTAGAGACATTGCTTCTGAGCTGAGCCTAAGAGAAAGATGTAAAAGTCTGAGCTAGCCCACACGCCGAAGGCTCTGATAGCTGCCCCCACCGGAACATGAAGAACAAGGTCAGGGAGTCACTGTGGAGCCAGGTCATGCCAGGCCTTGTAAACTGTAAGGATTTCAGTCTTTATCCTAAAGTCTATCTTAAAATTTGTATTACAATATCCTTAAGCAAAGGGTGACACAATCGGATTTGCATTTGAAAAATCACTGTGGCTAAGGTGTAGAGAACAAACACTGAGGCTGGTGTAAAAATGACGTGAGAACAGCTAGGAAGCTAATAGAGTAGTTTAGGTGAGAGAGGATGATAGGATGGTGGCTTGTCTTAGAGTGACACTATTGGACAGGAAAGATTCGAAAGATGTGACAGATTAAACTTAAGAAGATATATTGGTTATCACAGGGTTTTCCAAGTCATTGAATGCTAGCAAGTTTTTTTTTCAGTGTACTTTCTACGAGGTCCCATAACCTGCTTCAGTTTTCCTAATGAGGCTCGATAAAGGACTGCTATTTTTTGACAGTCACATTTCTTTATTTATCATAATACATAAATATCTCTAGGAACAATGATGCCCATATCCTGCAGCTTTCTGGTTATCACAAACGCCTTTTGGTGGTGAGCCTGAATTTCCAATCTTGTAAATTTTGGTCTCTTTACTCTTGGCTGAACTCATAGACACCTTCACAATGTAAATAGATGCAACAATCCAAGATGTGTGTTTAAAATTTTACTGAATCATATCATAATTTATAGATACTCATTCCTAAAATCCTTACACTAACATGATTTGAAGTACTTTACACGTCAGTGAAGTTGGCTGACCTGACATAACATGCTATGTGGATATGCTTCCTTAAGCAAATGCTATGTCTTGAATCAAAAATTCGAATTTAGAACAAAAGGATGTTGGGTGATTATATGCTTTGAAAATATTCCTTTCTCCATCTACTTTTCATCCCTGCCTCCGTCAGGATCAGTGTTCCCTGATCTCAATGTAGGTCATTTTCTCTTATTCCAAAGGTGTGATTCCCAAATCACTGATGCTGCTTCTGAGCCTTTGACCTTCCTGTCCAACTGTTCACGTACACATTAAATTAACAAATAGTTTGGGGAGTCTAATTCTATCCCAGCTTCTGTTAAATATATCTGAGGCTGTAGTGTGTTTTGCCAAGTGTTTGTTTATCTTTTCCATAACCTGCCTAATGCTCAGACATGGTTCTCTCTGGCTGGAACTTCTTCTGGGAGAGCAGAGGGGCAGGGAAAGCCACATCAGTGCTCTATTTCTTACTGCTGAGTCATGGTCAGGCTATTATAAAACAAAGCCTATTTTGAGAAATTAAACTCCAACTACTCAAATCCACACATCTGACACTACCCAAATCCACATATCTGGAACTAAATTAATTATCAGACCTCCCCAAATCTATCCCTTACTTATATACACTACAGTGGTCAAGGTTAACATACTGCACTTACTTTAGCTGAACAATCCATTGCTTTATTCAGCATCTGTCCCAGTGTCCCCCACTCTTGCTACCAAACATGAGTCCTACTGCTCTTCCTCTTAGACCTCTTCCAACTCCATCCCTTTTTCTGACTTCACTTTCAGGGCCTCAATTCACACCCTTGTCATCCCTAAGCTCACATGGGTTTCCCTTCCTCTAATCGGGACCCCCCTTGACAATATATTCTTCCAATCCAAGCCATTTACTAGGAAGACTGATCTAACCATGTCACTTTTGTGCCTGACATCCTCAAGGAGGATGTTTCCTTATTGCCTTTAGGATAAAATACAAACAAGCACGTCAAAATAGCAAATGGGACCCTCAAGAAGGTGCTCTTTTGCCCTTCAGCTATACCATAACACCACCGCGCCCCTGACCTGGACTCCAGCTGCACATGACTTCTAGTTCTGCTGCTACACAACGTGTTCATGTCTACTCATTTGCTCTCCTTTCTGCCTCCCTCCGCTGTGACTCTTCCCCTTCACAAAGCAGCTCTAACACTCCCTCTCTGCACAGGATTTTCAACGTCAAGCCCACCCCACGTGTCCTCCTGCCATTATTCTTTAGCAATCTATATCTAGGGACACTCAAATCAGATTCCTGCAATCATCTGCTCATTTCTTGCTCTCTCCCACACAAACAAACCTTCTGGAGCACAGATTATCTTTTTTACCCCCCGGGATCTACCACAGAGCATGATATGGAATAAGTGTTCAACAAACATGTATTGAATTAGTTCTGATAATTATAATACTTAAAAACAGTTAATGCCTAATATGCGCTAAGAGTTTTAACAAGTTTAGGAGAAATGCACACACTCAGCCACTAAGAAAACCAAATTAAAGCTTGGGTGAGAAAATTAATAAGTAAATATAAAAAACTCACTATGAGATGCCTCAAACATAATAACTTTCAAGTATTTTTTATATAATCAATAGTAAACATACATTTTATGTCACAAACTCTGCAACATCCATATATAACAATGGAAATAAAAATTTACAAAAAAAAATCCTCTCCCTTACTACCCTTACTACATATGATGCCTTCTGATATTTTTTTTACAACTATTTCATTTTTTAAATGTTGTCTATTAATCACTAAACTTATTTTATGACTCATTTTGGGAAATACTGGTTTAATATTGTTACCATATTTAATTTATACATGTTTTAATTCACACAATTCCTATAAATAAGCCTATATGTGAAACACAAATAGGCAATTTTACTAATTTTTAGAGCTACTCAAGATTCATGAATTTCCTAAATATGGTATCTTCACTGCCAAATCTACCGTGTTTTTTAATAATAACAAGTAGCTTTTTATGGTCATTTTTGAGATACTTTGCACACATTGAAATCACTGGAAGCAGGCTAAGTGACCCTGAAGCAGGATTTGGAATCACTGAATTGGCTGGTTCCCGTTTGTAGTCTTTTATGTTCAGTCTAGACATTGAACTCATATTTCCTATTGTAAAAGACTCGAAACTCCCTGATGGTACTCTATTTTTATTAGGCGTCCTTTCTTTATTTCTTTTCGAATAAAATGCTTTAGTGTAAAATACAATTATGAGATTGTTTCCTTGAAATGAAACTAATAATAGAAATCAATTCAACATATATATGAAGAATCATTCCAGAATATTATTTCTTTTTTATTTCTGGACAGCTCTATCAGTATGAATAAATCACATATAGCTCTCCTATAACCATGATGTTTGCCAAGGAAACTTGCAATATTTCTTCTTTAATCCTAAGAAGCACATATCTGCCAACTTTTATGTTGCCTCATGAAAAATAATAAATATTACACATCATATGTCAGCATTTCAGTGCCTAGTAAAAGATAGATTGTCCATTGTTTTTATAAATGAAAGAGCAAAAAATTCAAAAAGATAAAGATATTTTGCCAATGTTTTGTTATAGAAACATTTATCTCTTTTAAAGAGATCTGTTACAGGAACTATACCAGCAATGAGGATACTTACTTATCATGATATATGCTTTCACTACTAAAGTTGTGAATAATTTAAGTTCAGATTTTGAAAAGCACACTTATATAAATAAATGTTTTGTTTTTAAATAATTCATTTTTCAAAACAAGATTTAAGCTATGTTGAGAAATTTGTCAAAATTAAATTTCTATCCCTACCCTCCTGCTAAGTATAGTAGCACAGCTGCCATGAATCCTAAATTTGAATACACAATTTGTATAAGTGGGACATAGAATGCCATTTCTCAAGTGCAATATAGGGTCCTCTTGACATGCTTCAAGGCCATGAGTTTCCTTCCTACATTTAGTGGCAATATTAAAACTGAAAGCTGGAGAGTGGCGTATAGAAGAGGGAGGCTATGAAATATTCATATTCATATAAGTGTTTTTCTAAATGTATTTAATGAATTGGAAAATTGTTTAAACCAGGAAATGTATAACTATTTATCGCAAATTTTCCATATTGTTTGATGGACTAAAAAGAACAAGTGAGGCAGTTTATGAATAGGAGGGCGGCCCCACACAGGGTGGAGAGAACATGCAGGGTGAGCAGGGCATCCACGTGCTGGGGCAGGACCTGGAGTGGCATCTGTCCAATGCAGGATGTTGGTGTCTGAAGTGAGGGTGACATGGAGGGTGGTAGCTCCAGTGGGGGATGTAGCGGACCATTGTGATGGCAGCCTGGCAAGTGGTGTTAGAGCCCACACAGAGCAAGGAGGATATCAGTGCAGCGGTAGCAGCAGGGACTGATAATTCGTTAGATAAAGAGAATCTGATCAAATAAGAAAATATGTTATGGATGATGGGAGTCAGGCTTCCCATGGTCAATGAAGGGAGGTACACACAGGGAAAGGAAGAAAACTAGGATGAATCTGTGGTATTGCTTTGAAATTGGAGATATGAGTGTGAATTCATATTGTTCAACATATTTGGATAGACATATAAATAAATGTAGAGATAAATGTGTACAAATTAGTCAGGGTTCCCCAGAGAAACAGAGCCAATATGATTTATCATAAGGAGTCGGCTCCTGTAATTTTGGAGGCTGACAAGTCCCAAGACCTGTAATCAGCAAGCTGGAGACTCAGAAGAGCCAATGGTGTAATTCCAGTCCAAAGACCACCAGGCTTGAGCCTCAAAAAGAACTGCTGTTTCAGTTAGAGTTTGAAGGCAGAAAGAACCCCAGCTTATAGATAGTCGGGCAGGAGAACTTCCCTCTTACTTGGGGGAGGGTCAACATTTTTGTTCTATTTGGGCCTTCACTGATTGGATGAGGCCCACTTAAAAAAGGGAGTGCAATCTGCTTTACTCAGTCTACCAACTCAAATGTTACTCTCATCCAGAAACACCCTCATAGACACTCCCAGAATAATGTTTGACCAATTACCTGGGTAGCCCCCCCACCAAGTAAGCTGACATATAAAATTAACCATCACAATGTTTGTGCTTATGTGTCTATATTTAAAATACTTAGCACCCAGATCTTGGTTACTAAATACTCATTTCCCTTGACAGGAATTATGGCTTCTTGTAGAAATGCCTGAATCCAAAGCTAGGTAGGGAAAGTACAAGATGAGCCTGGAATATTTTATTGTGCCATAAAGAGTGCTCAAAGAATGATGAGGACATGTCAAAAGGGTGGGAGAACCAGCCTGAAGAGGCTCCCACCAGCTAAATCCACAATAATTTTATCAAAATAAATAGTACTAGGAACAGATTGTACCATCAAATAAAATCCATGAGCCCATATTCTTATAAGTTAATTAATTAATTAATTGAAAGTTTAATGAGAGGTTGGATATTTACATAATCTCAAAGTATATCACCACTAAATATGCATTAATTACAAAGGGAAAAATATTAACTTTCCAGTGGAGAACTCTGGCAGACACCACTTTAATCAAGTAATCAGCATTAACATTAACAGTAATAGGACAAACCAAATTGTGTCCTGGCTGATAAATGCTATGGGACAAATGCAGTATCACTTCAATGGTATTCCCAAGAGAAATTAAATGCATATCCTGAATATAATTATGAGGAAACACAAGACAAACTCAAATTGAGGGACAACTACAAAATATCTTCAACAAATGCTTGTATCCCAGTAAAAATTTTGTAATAAAAAAAAGGTCAAGGTCATGAAGTCAAGGAAATACTGAAGCTCTGTTCCAAATTGAAGGAAAATAAAAAGATGTGGCATCTAAATGCAACACGCGATTCTGAACTGAATCTTTTTGCTATAAAGGACATTATTTGAATAATTGATAAAATGTAAGTGGAGTCTCAGGTTATAAGGGAGTAATAGCTTTATAATTTCCTGATGTTGATGGTTTGTAGTAATGTAAGGTGATGTCTTCATTTATAAGAAATACTCATTAAAGTCAAGTTGATGGGGCATCACATCATCATCTTACTCTCAAATTCAGGGGAAAAAAAGTTCTTTGTTCTGTTTTTGTAACTTTTCTCCATGTTTGAAATTGTTTTAAAATATATATGTGTATGAATATTTTATTGCATTGACAATCAGAAAGATCACTTGTTTCCTTAAGAATACACGGCTTTTGTACAATATCCCCTTAACTTTTATGTTTGTTTACTTTAGTGTGAAATGGCAGTAGTTACTATAATCTTCATCTTATAAATTACTAATTATGATATTTTAAATCTTAAAAAAACAATTCTCAGGTTTGGATTTTCACTATGCAAAAATCTTATCAAGTAGCAGCACCTAGTCATAGGGAGAATATTCCCATATTTCCTTTGGATAAGTCTCTTTATTTAGAAACATTTCCTCTATGGTAAACACTCCCTACCACTTCAATTAAACTGCTTTAACAATTATCACCTACCTCATTTTTTGTTATTTAACTCTGAGGACATTTATCAGTTCTTTCCTGATGTCTTTGCAACATCGGATACACTTGTCCTCTGCCTTCTTGAAACTCTCATTTCACTTGACTCTGGGACAAGTTTTTGTTGTCATCTTCCTGCCTCTTAGGAATTCCTTCTTAGTGGTATTTATAGACCAGACTCCTTTCCTCCTGATAGCCCCTAAAATATTGAGCTCCTCTGAGTTCTGTTTTCATGTCTCATCTTGTCCCTTGTTACACACTTTTTCTGAATCATCTCCTCAAAGTCTTGATCATCACCCATCATCACCTCAAATCTCTATCACGTCCAAGTATCACTCCCAAGCACAGACCTGAACAGCCCACTGCCTAATAAACAGCTGCACACTTCCATCCCTCAGGTTTCTCAAAGTAGATAAGTACAAAACTGAATTCATCACCAGATCCTATCCTCCCTAATTTCCCTCCACCAGGCTTGGTGCTGTTTTTTTATTCTCCTCTTAGAGAAATGCATTACCATCTATCTAGTGGCCAAGCAACCAACAGATCTTTTTTTAACTTCCTTATTATTTATCAAATCCATATGTTTCTTTCTCTTCTCTCCCACTGTCTTAGTTCGGGCCCCCATTATTTCTTCTCTGGATTTACAGCCTCATAGTCAGCATCCTGGACAGAAGTTTTGCTCTCCTGCAATTTGTCTTCATGATGGTGTCAGGACAAACAGGAAAATCCCCTGGTAGAAATTCTATGCCATCTTCCCACAGCCTGTGGGCAAAATTGCAATCTTCTTAGCAAGATGTGCATGATGCTCTTCACAACCCCACCGCTCCTCACCTCTCCAGCTTCATCTCTCCTTGTTCCCTCTCATCAATACCAGGCTCCTTGCAGTTCCATGACAATGTCATATTTTATTTAGCTTCCAGACCGGAACACACTTCAGGGCCCATTTCCTTTCTCTTTCTTCACCTGGGTGACTGTCAGCTTAATTAACAGGCATCATATCTTCCGAGGAGGCTCCCCTGATAGCCCCTCAGTGACTGGTTGTTCCCTCAGAATCCTGTGGTTGCTTCTCATTTCCATCAGAGCCTTTATCATATTGCATTGCTATTTTCTGTCTCCATCCTTATAATTACAATCAAGCTTAAAAATCCTTCAATAGATGAAATAAAATCCAATTTCTTACTCTGGTTCACAAAATCCTTTGCTCTCTGACCCCTCTCTAAATCTCCCACCTCATCTAGTGCCACTTTCTACCTTCCCCAAGATCCAAAAGTGTTGCTGGCCTTCTCCCTGGCCCTCAGACATGCCACATTCATTTTGTGGATAGCCTGCAATCCCTGGTCTTATGCAGCTGGCTCCTTTATGACATTCATGTATTACCTTAAATATCATCTCAGCAGAAGGGCTTTCTTGATCACCCAATCTACTGTGGTTTTCCATCAATCTCTGTCATTCCACACCTTTTTGATTCTCTCCGTAGTGCTGACATTGTTGAATATTTTAAATTATTAATTTTTAAAAACTTTTTATCTGTGTATCCCAGCCAGAAGGTAAATTACATGAGAGAATAGACAATGTCTGCTTTTTTCTCTCCGTATCCTTAATGCCAAGAAAAACACCTCAATAAATTATTCGTTAAATGAATGCCTCTCCCACAAGACTCTAGGCTTCTGGAGGACAGACTCTCTTTCTTATTAATCTCTGTTTTTGCAGTATAATCCTTGGCATATGAAAAGCAGTAACCTTACTAATTCACACAACAGATATTTATTAAGTTATTTCTGTATCCAAGGCACTGTGCTACACGTACAAGTGAGAAAAGCAGTCCAATAAGAAAAACTCATGCTCCACTAGAAAGACCCCAAATATGCAATTTGCAATCCATTTTTCCCCAGTTGTGCAACCTTCCAGAATCACCCTTTACTTTGATCACATAAAATAACTCCAATGCCAAATGAAATCTAGCACCCTGCCAATATTGCTAAGAATTCATCAGGGGATGGGAGTGATTAGTTTCAGGGGCCATTTTTCACCTCTTTCTCCAAATCCCTACCCCATACTCCATTCTTGATGTCCTCATGCTCCCTTACTTCCTATAGCTGCCATCCCCTGGAATCCATCCACAAAATAATTTCTCTCCTCTGTTCTGCCAAGCACAAACCTGTACATAACAAACTTGTAATGAAGATTTGGGGATTTGGAGAAAATTATGTGTAGAAAATAAAACAATCTACTATTAACTACAGTTCTGAAGGCTCACAGACTTTTCCCAGCAAGAAAGCGCTAATTAGCCTTTTCTCTCCTTAGTGGCCAGCCTGCCACTGTATTTCTACAGCCCTACCACCACCTTCAGAGATATTTCTCCCCTTTTTTTTATTATCCAGAAAATTCTCTTATATCACACTCTCTCTCCTAAATAAGTCCATATTATCTCATTCACAAGGGAACCACTAATAGATTTTCCTAAACAAAAGAGATATCTACCCCGCTTGATGGGGGAGTGACCCTATTTGAACAGAGCAGAGCTATCATCTCCCTCATTTTAGATAATTGACCTCTATCAACAATGCCTAAAATTACATTTAGTTTTAGGTTAAACACACCATTCAATTGACTCATTGAAACTGGTTAGACTGAAACCTTTAAGTCTTTCACAAGAGTTGCCTTTAGACTACATCTCTCTCATTCTGTATTTATTTAGTTGGAATTTTGACCAAAGTACAGACATTTATCCCTGTTAAGTTTTATATTATTATATTTGGCCCATCATTTCAGCCTGTCAAGATCTTTTAGAATCTTGATTCTGGCGTGCAATCTATTCACTATCTCTGCCAACTTCATGTCAGATGCAACTTGCTTAAGTATGTTCTCTATCCTCGCGTAAGCCACCAAAAATGGCTAATAGGCATGTGCTGTTTTGTTACAGGATTCCAAGAGCTAAAAAGAAGACAAAATCTCCAAATGGGACAACTAAGGACAAATCTCTTTAGATTAGGAGTAAAGGTCTCATGTTCAGTCTTCTATCTCCCATTGTTCTTGGTAATTTCATTACCAACTATTTTGAGGGATGTGGTGAGGGAATGAAGCCCAAAATGGGTGGATGTGGCAAAACTATTTTAACGTGTCAGGGCCAGAGCTAGGGAAAGGCAAATGAGAAGCCAAAGACAGACAGAAAACTTAAGGAAGCACTCACTCTCAGGATCTTGCAAGAAGAGGGTGGCATTTGCAGACTCTGGGAGTGGTTGTCTTCTTAAATTTTGCACCCTAGGTAGGTTTCTCACTTGTCTCATCCTAGTCCAGGTGCCATAATGTGGAGGACTGTTTAACTTATATAAGGTGTCTTTGTCAGAATTCACTCCTTCAACCTGAGTTTGAGCTGTCATATTACCACTTTCCTTATTGCTAGTGGAAACTCCATAGTTAATATTCCTAGCAATCTTTGAGCCATACTTGAATTTGTCCTCTGTTCATTTCTCTAGTAGTCTAAAACCAAAAGTACTGAGGGGACTTCCAGGTATCAGAAATAATATGAAATAGGCTTAAGCCCCCTTTTTATTAAGAACATAGATTTAAAAAATGCCATCTCTGTTATTAATGCACTTTGCAACCCTCTATGCTAACCACTGTATTATTTTTTTTGTTCTCTTTTCCCCAGTCCCTTGCAGTTTGGTCCACAATCACCTCTAAGAAAGCCAAATTCAAAACCAATTCTAGCTTAGGGGTTAGGAGGTGTATTGGGGTCCTTGTGGCAGTCTATGTTGGCACATGCAATTAACTTTCTCTGTCTAGACCCGCTCAGCCACATTTTATGGGGGTCTGTATTGCTACTCTGCATCTGAACCTCTGTTACCAGTACTGATGGCTAAGTGACTATGTATGTAGCCTAAGCCACAGTAACTCTCCATTTCTCTTTCCTTATGCCCATCGCTATTATACCAGTGTTGCTGAGTGCCTGTGGAGATTGTATTCTGTTACAAAATTATGTGTTGCTTTGCCTGTGCTGTTTTTATACAGCTGTTTACCTGGTTGAATATATACAAATTCCACCTCATTTGCTTTTCAAATAATAGGTATTTCATAGTTATTTGATGAAGGGATGAATGAACTAATGAGAATGTGCAGTAGGAAGTAGGTATACAACACGCTTTAAGCTGTGATTTAATTAACTGAACTACTAATCTACCTTACTTTGTGTAAACACTTGGGAGCCAGGCAGATGGCAACAGTGATATCTGGGTGATATACAGCTACTCCTCACCAACTATAAGCATTGCTTTATTTAAGCACTCTAGTTGACAAAATTATAATTAACAAGTTCAAAGTCTAGTAAATGAAGGGGATTCAGAGAAAAATAATAAAAATGGTGTCACGCATGCATGCATGTGTATGCAGGTGTGCATCTGCGCACGCACACACAACAGAGTAGATATAAATTCTAAAGGGCAGCCAGTCTTTCTTGCTTTGGTATCACCCTTTTCATTGCTCAAAAACAAATAACTAGATTGAGCTGGGGCTCTCAGGAGTGGCTGCTCCCCCTCTGTTGGTGCATACACCGCACTGGGGCTTTCACAGAGAGTGGAAACCCTTTCCTCCTAAAAACCTGCAGTGGATTTAGGGATGCTTGGACTGTGAGCTCCCTGCTCACCAGCCCTCTGTGGTGCCCCTTGCCTGGCTGCTCCATCAAAACAGGGCACATCCCAAAACAGAGGGATATCAAACCTGCACCCAATAGGCAACTCAGGATCAGCACTCTTCTCACTGGCATGGTGAGGGATTGATCTTCAGGGAACTGGGACAGGCTTAAAGGCCAGATCCCATGCCCTCAGGACTTGATCATGTTTCTGAGGGGCCCAAAGGGGAGATTTGTGAACTAATCTCAGGAGGTGAGGGAGCTTGCCTGGGGAGAACTGAGAAGAGAGTGCAGTATGGATCTGAGCTGCAGTGCACACTCGTGGAGCACCCCTCCCCCATAGGAAGGTTGTGCTCGCCACCTGGGGCAGGATCCTAGACAGGGAAGCTCCCACACTGCAGCACCATTGCTGGGAAGCTCGGCTGGTTTAGGCTCCTATCTGCTGACAGACACCAAAGGAAGATCACAGAACAGGGAAAGGGGAAGAAGAGCAAAACCAACTTCTGACAGCCAGATTGTGAATCTTAGATGCTGCTCCCATCAGCCTTTCTGGCTTGGTGGGGCACTTCAGCCAGAGCTCATATAGCAAAGGAGGGTAATCAAATTAATAAGACACTACCCAACATGATAAACAGAACAGCATCCCACATATTCTATCAATCAATATGAACAATCTGAATGCCCCACTCCAGAGACATAGGCTTGCTGAACGGATGAAAAAACCCAAATATCTTCAGTCTCCAGGAAACATATCTAACCCACAAGGACTCTTACAGACTCAATGTAAAGGGATAGGAAAAAACATTCCACACAAGTAGAAACCAAAAGAAAGCAGGTGTAACCAATCACATAACAGATAAAATTGACATTAAATCAACAATGGTAAAGAAAAAGTTGGTCATTATATAATGGTAAAGGGAGCAATTCCACAAGAAGCTATAACAATCCTAAATATTTATGCACCTAATACCAGAGCACCCAGATTCATGAAGCCAATTTTCCTAGATCTAATCAAAGAAGTAAATGACAGGATCACAATTTCTAGGGACTTTAACACACCACTGTGAGACCTGGACAGATCATCCAAGCAGAAAATAAATAAACACTGGACTTAAATGGGACAAATGGGCCTAACAGATATTTACAGAACATTTTACCCAAAAAAATACTATATATACATTCTTCTCATCAGAGGATGGAATATTCTCTGAGGTCGATGATATCTTAGGCCACAAAACATGTCTCAACAAATTCAAAAAAATAGAAATAGAAACAGAAATAGAAAATAGAAATCATACCATTTATGTTCTCAGACCACAGTGGAATAAAATTAGAAATAAATTCCAAGAGAAATTCAATTCTACACAAAAACATGGAAATTATTTGGTCAATAGTGAAATTAAGATGGAAATCAAAAGATTCCTCAAACTTAATGACAAGGTGGACACAAGCAATCAAAATCTATGTGATTCAGCAAAAGCAGTACTAAGGAGAAAATTCATAGACTTAAATGTCTACATCAAAAAGACAGAAAAATCACAAATTAACAATCTAATGAGAGGAACTAGAAAAGGAAAAGCAAACCAAACCCAAAGCCAGCAGAAGAAAAGAAATAACTAAGGGCAGAGCAGAACTATGAACTAAATGAAATGTGGAAAACGAAAAGTAATACAAACGGATCAAAAAAACAAAAAATTGAATCTTTGAAAAGATAAACAAGAGAAAAGATCCAAATAAGCTCGATCAGAAATGAAAAGGAAGATATTACAACCAATACCAGAGAAGTACAAAATGTCATCTATAAATACTATTAAATTCTATATGCACATAAACTAGAAAACATAGAGGAAATGGACAAATTTCTGCAAACACACAACCTCCCAAGACTCAATCAGGAAAAAACAATTCTTAAACAGACCAATTACAAGTAGCAAGATGAAAGTAGTAATAAAAAATCTTCCAACAACAACAACAAGAACAAAAAGCCCTGGCCAGATGGATTCACAGCCAAATTTTATCTTTTACACCTAAAAAGAAGAGCTAATACCTATACTGCAGAAATTATTTTGTAACATCAAGAAGAAGTAAATCCTCCCCAACTCATTCTATGAAGCCAGTATCACCTTGATACCAAAATGAGGAAAGGGCACAACAAAAGAAGAAAACTACAGACCAATATCCCTTATGAATACAGATGCAAAAATCCTTAATAAAATACTAGCAAACTGAATTCAACAACACATCAGAAAAATAATTCACCATGACCTGTGGGCTTCATCCTTGATGCAAGGATGGTTCAACATATGTAAATCAATAAATATGATTCACCACATCAACAGAAGCAAAAACAAAAGCTATATGATCATTTCGATAGAAACAGAAAAGCATTTGACAAAATCAAGCACCCTTTCATGATAAAAACCCTCAAAAAACTAGGCATAAAAGGAACATATATCAGAATTATAATAGCCATACATGACAAACCCACAGCCAGCCTCATACTGAATGGGGAAAAATTGAAAGCATTTTCCCTAAGAACTGAAAGAAGACAAGGTTGCCAACTGTTACCACTTCTATTAAATATAGTGCTTGAAGTCCTAGCCAGAGCAATCAGGCAAGAGAAAGAATCAGAGGGTATCTAAATTAGGAAAGAGGACGTCAAACTAACACTTTTCTCTGATATGTCTAGAAAACCCCAAAGACTCCACCCCAAGAGACTCTTGGAATTGATAAATAAATTCAGCAAAGTCTAGGGTACAAAATCAATGTACACAAATCTGTAGCATTTCTATACACCAATAACAGTCATGCCAAGAGTCAAATCAAAGACTCAATCCTGTTCATAATAGCTACAAAGAAAATAAAATACCTAGGAATATATATAACCAAGGAGGTGAAAGATCTCTACAAAGATAACTATGAAACACTGAGGAAAGAAATTGCAGATCACATAAGTGAATGAAAAAACGTATCATGCTCATGGATTGGTAGAAACGACATTGTTAAAATGTCCATGCTACCCAAAGTGATTTACAGATCCAAATGTAATCCACATCAAAATATCAAGATATTTCACAGATTTAGAAAAAAGTTATTCTATGCTTCGTTTGGAATCAGAAAAGAGCCTAATAGCCAAAGCACTCTTAAGCAGAAAGAGCAAATCTGGAGGCATCACATTACTAGACTTCAAACTATACTACAAGGCTATTGTAACCAAAACAGTTTGTATTGGCACAAAAATAGAGACACAGACCTATGGAACAGAACAGAGAACCCAGATATAAAACCATCCACATATAGCCAACTGATCTTTGACAAAGTAGACAACAATATACGCTGGGAAAAAGAAGCCCTATTCAATAATTGGTGCTGGGAAAATTGTATAGCCAAATGCAGAAGAATGAAACAGGATCCATATCTTTCACCACTCACAAAAGTTAATTCAAGGTGGATAAAAGATTTAAATGTTAGGCAGAAAACCATAAAAATTCTAGAAGAAAAGATAGAAAAAACCCTTCTATGTATCAGTCTAGGCAAAGAATTTATGACTGAGACCCCAATGGCAATTACAGCAACAAAAGAAATAAATAAATGGGACTTGATTAAATTAAAAAGCTTCTGCAAAGCTAAGGAAATAATCAACAGAGTGAATAGACAACCAGCAGAGTGGGAGAAAATATTCACAAGCTATACATCCGATAAAGGGTTAATATCCAGAATCTACAAAGTACTCAAGCAAATCAGCAAGAAAAAAACAAACAACCCCATTAGAAGTGGGCAAAAGACATGAACAGAAGCTTTTCAAATAAAGATAAACAGATGGCCAATAACATATGAAAAAATGCTCAACATCACCAATCATCAGGGAAATACAAATTAAAACCACAATGAGATATCACCTTGCCGCAGTTAAAATGGCTTTTATTATAAAGTCCAAAAACAACAGATGCTGGCATAGATGCAGAGAGAAAGTAATGCTTATAAACTGTTCGTGGTACTGCAAATTAGTACAACCTCTATGGAAAACAGCAAGGTTCCTCAAAGAACTAAAAGTAGGCCTACCATTCAATCCAGCAATCCCACTACTGGGTATCTATCCAAAGGAAAAGAAGTCATTTTATCAAAAAGAACCGCACTCAAATGTTTATTGCAGCACAATTCACAATTGCAAAGATGTGGAATCAACCCAAGTGCCCATCAATTCAGGAGTGTATTAACAAAATGTGGTATGTGGATTACTACTCAGTCATAAAAAAAGTATGAATTAATGCCTTTTGTAACAGTTTAGATGGAACTGGAGACCATTATCCTAAGTGAAGTATCCAGAGAATGGAAAAACAAACACCACATGTACTCGCTACTAAATTGGAACTGATAAGCAGACATGTGTACAGAGGGAAGTAAAACCCGGTGGAAATCAAGCAGGGGGTAAGGGGGAGGAGGGGACAGGTGAAAACCTACCTAATGGGCACAGTGAACACTATTTTTGTGATGGGCACACTTATAGCCATGACTCAAGCTTTACAAAAGTGATCCATGTAACCAAAAACACTTGTACCCCCTTAATATTTTGAAATTAAAAAAGAAAACAACAGTAGCTAAGGAGACTCTCAATCAGCTAAAATAAATTGTGTTCATTTTATGTGACGGAGATTGTATCTTTCCTTAGCATTTTGAAATTTGATCCAACTGGATTAAAATTAAATGGTTTTATTTTCATATTTTTATATTACTTTGTGATGTTTTTACAAGTCCTAATTGCTCTTTCAGTAACTATATTTTAAGACATTACTAGACGTTACAATAAGGACTAGGGATACAGCAATGAAAACATTCATAATCACTAACTTTATGGAGTTCATAAACTAGAGGGACAGAATTAACCTATACTTAAGGAAAACGGCTTGTTTAAGGGTACATTTTACCTCATCCCTGACCAAAGGCTCACATTAAAATTTTACGAACCTACTTTTTAGAAAAAGAAGAGGGATGGGTTATCAACTGATAAGAGATTTTAACAAATTTATGGAATATATAAAAAGAGGTGGAAACATGGTAACCGGTGAATTAAATTAGAGGAAATCTCTAGCCTAGAATACACAGAAAGGCCTATAGTCTAAATTCATCTGTAATGAATCTAGGCAATACTTGGGGCTAAAAAATGCTAGATTCAATTGAGGACAAAGTTAGATATGGGACTAAAAACAGGAAGAATCATAGAATGTCTGTATTTGGAACGGCTGACTACCCCACACACATACATCTTTCTAACCTCCAAGAAAAGCACACTGGGCAGCAGGCTTCTTTCCACTAGGCAGGAGGGGACTTCTCTAAAGAAGTTGAAAAATCCTAGAGAAAATAATTTATTTAAGTTTCCCCAGCATAAAAAGCTTGAATGTAGAGTCCTCTCAATCTCTCCTCATCCATTAGTCTAAAGAAGTGCTTATCTACCAATTAGAACTGTCATCATATACAGAGATAACAGGGTTTTCTTAACCAGCTTTTCTATAAAAAATAAACAATCGATATGCACCAGAAACCTGCAGAAAGCTTTCAATAAGAAGAGTGACCAAAATAGACAAACATAAAAACCAACTTAAAAGAGAACAAAATATTTCTAATGTTATCTTCAGAGACTCATGAAGAAAATGTATCCACAAGACAGGAATAGTAAGCTACAAAAGGAACAATCAGAGAATTAAAGAAGTTCTTACATGTGAAATATATTGCTACCAAAAGAGTCATTGATGGATTGAAAGATAAAGCTGAGTAATCTCCCAGAACATACAGCAAAAACAGGGGAGGAGGACTGAAGACATGCTAGAAAACATCACAAGCACAGATAAAAAATTCAAGATGTTCAAACATCTGATTAATGTAATAGAATTTCTAAAGATCAAAATAATATAAAATCAGATGAGAAAAATTATCAAATAACTAGTTGAAAGTGAATCTCTAGAGCTAAAAACTTCAAGTCTTTAAATTGAAAAGCTACTGAGTATCAAGAACCATGAATTAAAATAGACCACATCTGATTACTCGATTCTCAAGTTTTAGAGCACAAAATGTGTAGACAAGGTTATAAAATCTTTCAGAGAGGAAAAGTCACATACATATACAAAAGACAGAGAATTCTAGACATGAATTTTTTTGTTGATTTTTATTTCTATCAGCAACAGTGGATGCTAGAATATAACGAAGTAATGTCATGGGAGTTCTGAGACAGCATTATTTTTAGCTTACAGCTCCATATGCAAAAGTTATACCAAGTAAGATAATAGAATTTTTAAAAAATCAGACATACAAGTAATCGGGAAAATAACATTTCCAAACTGGCAGGTGATAGGAAGATTCCAGATACTGGCTGTGTATCAGGTTTAGAGAAGAATAAGATCAGATAAGAATAGAAAGATAAGGGGATAATCATGTAACCCCTACTGAAGATAATTAATATGTCTAACCATATGGAATCATTAAATTAATCATGGCCGAACCACAGAGCCTGCAAAAGTCAATACAAGTCTATTTGTTGGCATGTTCGTAATATTTCAGGTAATCAAAACAGATTGCAAGATAGTAATTTGCAAGTAGTATGGTGAATATGTGTGTATATGTATGTATATACACTATATATCTATATACACATGCCTTTTCATGCATAGCAAAATTCTGGAGGATTATACACTGCAACTTAAATATTAATATTTTTCTCTGGAATTATAACTGCTTTTTTAAACAAGTGAATTTCTCTCCCCCTGTGAACATATATTATTTTTATGAAAAAAATACAAAGAAACCTTCAGTGGTGGTGGTTGTTTAGATTGTTCTTAAGTTGCCTATACATGTTGCCTTCATTTCCTCATTTTTTTCATTTACTCCTAAGCCCTCCACAATCTAGTTTCTATCCCCAAGTCTTCATAAAATTTACTATCCACTAAGGTCACAGATGGCTTTCTAATAGCAAAAGCGAAAGGATGCCTTCTTCTCGTTATTATTCAACCTTCCCATGATATTTGATATTATTAATCACTCTCCTCTTTGAATTTTCTCTTCTTTTGGCTTCCTTGACCCCATATTCTTCTAGTTTCCTTCCTGCCTCTTTGTATCCCTCCCGTTTCCTGGGCTTTCCTCCTTCGTCCCACCCCTCCAGCGTTAGTGTTGCCAGCACTCTGCCTTGGCCTTTGGCTATTCTCTCCACTCTTCCTGGGTAACCCCATGAGCTGAACTACTATCTATGTTCTGTTGACTCTGTCATCTGTATTTCCAGTTCAGATTTCTTTTGCAGTCTCAAAAGCCTAATGTCAAATCCCAACCAAATATGTCCACTTGCATATGTGAAACTGGACTTATTATCTTCCTCCTTGCCTCCATGCAGACCTAATTCTTCTGTGTTTTCTATCTTAGTTTTACATACCCAGTTTCCCAAGCCAGAAATCTTCACTGGAATTTCTCTCTCTGATTCATTCTACACGAGGTCAATATAATAATGTCACCTTTTATTTCCCTTGGGTTTGCTCCTCCACACCGTTTTTACTGCCATTGCTTTTGTGTAGATGTTTCATCACCTCTAGCCTACAGCGACGCAGTAACTTCTAAGTGATGTCCCAGCTTCCAGTCCTGCCTGACTCCTAGTACACATTCCCCACCACCCCAACACACATAAGGTGCTAGATAGAGCACTCTTCCTAAAATGCAACCCTTCCCTTTCATTCTCCTGCTCATAAGCATTTCTCAGTTGCCTTCAATAATAATCTCATATCATAAGAGGCTTTGTGGTTTAATCCTTTTTGTCCAGTCAAGATTCATAATTTCCCCCATTATCTCCTACACTCTTGATTTCTCTGTGAACACTTTTCCTCTACTTGAAAGGACTTTCTCTTCCATGTCCCTTCTTCACTTGGCTTTTCTTACTTATCTTTCTAGAATCAGCTTGAGCACTTCCTCAAGGAAGTCTCACAGAATTCCTCCAATTTATAATCTTGTTAATTTGTATTCTTCTGCTAGATTATAAAATCCTCATGGAAGGATTTATGTTTTTAAATTTCTATTAAATTGAATAGTATAAACTATTGTTTTTAGGCTTAAAATTGATCAGGCAGGTCATAATATTTAAAAATTTAGGTAATTGAACTTGATGTGCCCTGGCACTTAACATGATACATGGCACTTAATAAAGGTTGGATAATCTGCTGTTGAAAAAACAAATAGTGTTTTCCATAGAGGTTATTTTCCTCTATGAAGGAAAATAAGAAGTATGGAGATTCTTCAAAGAAATAAATGTAGACCTACCATTCCATCCAGCAATCCCACTGCTGGGTATCTACCCAATGGAAATGAAGTCATCTTACCAAAAAGACACCTGTACGTGAATGTTTATCGCAGCACAATTCACAATTACAAAGCTGTGGAATCAACCTCAGTGCCCTTCAATCCATGAATGGATAAAGAAGATGTGAGATATATATATGTATACATATGTATATATAAATATGTATATACACACATATATGTGATATATATATGTCATATACATATGATATATATATATGAAATACATATCGATATATATATATAATACACACACACAGCATGGAATACTACTCAGCAATAAAAAGGAATGAAACAATGTGATTTGCAGCAATGTGGATGGAACTGGAGACAATTATGCTAAGTGAGGTATCTCAGGAATGGAAAACCAAACACTGTATATTCTCACTAATAAGTGGTAGCTAATAGGTGGGTACACATCGGCACAAAGGAATATAAAGGATATGAGAAACCAAGGAGAGGGAAGGATGGGAGAGTCAGTGTGGGAAAAAACTTACCTGTTGGCTACAATGAACACCATTCTGGTGATGGACACATCAAAAACCCTGACTTAAGCATTGTACAAGATATCCATGTAATAAAAAGTCTTGTACCCATTAAGTAATATTTTGAAATAAGTAAATAAGTAGACTCTACCAAAAATAGGAGGGGGATGAATTACTCTTGACATCTGGGTTTGAGATTTAGGAATCTCACAATTTAGAAATAAAAAATAAAGGCTTCGTTATTATAGCATAAGATCAAAAATTTAGTATTTTAAGATCAGAAACTAAACTGTCAATATTTAAGTCAGTGAAGTATATTAAATTAATGAATCCAGCTATACTATTGTTTTTGAACCTGAATCACAAAATCACTCTAACCCATGAAGAAAATAATTAGTTGGAATATGAGTCACATTAAAAATCAAACAAAAATGTGCTTAAGTTCTTAATGTCTAAATCACGGAGTACTTTTTTTATATGCTCTATATGAAGAGTCCTTTTCTATATGGAAAAGAGAAATAGATTTGCTATTGAATATTCTGTTTTCTGCCTCCCTGTGGTTAATTTTTAGCTAACAGTCTGTGATAAAATAAAATGCTTTTTTTTTTCAGTCATTCCTGGCTTATATGGTTGTTAAAAAGACGGCTACCTGCTGAATTGGGATATTGATTGAACATAGTGAAATTGATTAGACCTTTTAGTGCTTTATATCTATTTGATTCCTACTAACTTTCAAATGAGTTGACTAATTTTGATCAAATTTCCTGCACTTCAACTTGAAGTATAAAGATTAAGGCCAATATTAGGAGGAATTTTCCAACAAGCAAAATTTGTCTTTGGGAAACTCCTAACCCTCAGGTGAGACCAGAACACTTCTTGAGCAAAAATCACAATATCTGGACTCAATATGTTCCAGATAGCTTCAGATCTTTATCTTCTCCATTTCCCTTTTATGTAGTGTCCCTTCTCCTTCCATCATGGGATCAGACATATTTATAATCATAAATTGAAAGGTCTCACTCCTGATATAAGAAGTGTAAGCATCAATGATAAGAGAAAGATTTATAGAAGAAGGCAGGTTTTCTCACTACCCCAGAAAGCATTTCAAATTCCATCTTTCCCTGTAGGATATAGAGATATATTACTTGTGAAAATGTGGAAAACTAATTTTAGCCCCTCTGAGTTTCTATTTTGTCATCTGAAAATGGATTACTATCCTACCTTATTTTGTGCATTTGGGTATTATGTAAGAAACTGCATATATATCTCATAGCAGAGTGCCTGACCTATAGTTAGTGTTTGATAACTGTTAGCTATTGGTATTATCTAATGGATGATAGCTTATCACTTAAAATCAGAAGCAGAGCTTCCATATCCTAACTTTACTAAAGTTCTTTTTTAAAAAACATTTGATTTGGAAATAATTATAGATACACAGGAAGTTGCAAAAAATTATGTACAGTGTACTGTGTACTTTTCATGCAGATTCCCCCTGTGGGTAACATCTTGCATAACTATAGTACAATATCAAATCTGAGAAATTGACATTGGTATAATCCACAAAGCATATTCAGTTTTTGCCAGGTTTGCATTCATTTATGTATGTGTGTGTGCATGTGTGTATAGTTCTATAGAATTTTATCACATGTATAGATTTGTGTAATCATCACAATTGAGATATAGACTGTTCCACCACAGGACTCTCCCATGCTAGTCATCTCTACCCACCCTCACCCTCTGCAACCCCAAGCCTACCCTGCCCCTTGACAAGCACAAATCTGTAATCTATCTCTATTCAAGAATTTTGTATAAATGGAATCACACAGTATGTAACCCTTAGAAATTGGCTTTTTATGCTCAGCATGATTCCCTTGAGATAAATCCAAGTTGTTGTGTGTATAAACACATGTGTGATGTGTGTGACATGGAAGTAACACAGTTATTTTAACCATTTGTTAAGACATTTGAGTTGTTTCAAGTTTTTAGTGACTACGAACAAATGAAGCTGCTATGAACATTAGTTTACAGGTTTTTATGTCAACACATTTTATTTCTCTGGTATAAATGCTCAGTAGTACAATTATTACATCATAAGAAACATGTAGGTGTCATTTTGTAAGAAACTGCCAAACTGTTTTTCTGCTTTATTTTAATTAATCTTTGCACAATATGTTTTTCTGTCCTTTCACTTTCAATTTACCTACATTTGTATATTTGAAGTTATTTTCATGTAGATAGCATATAGTTACGCTTTTTAATCCACTCTCCCAATCTCCATCTTTTAATTAGCATATTTATACCATTTACATTTAATATAATTATTGATTTT
>NW_012147952.1:1725732-1728476 GCF_000956105.1 Propithecus coquereli
AGAGTCTCACTCTGTTGCACCAGCTAGAGTGCAGAGGCATCATTGTAGCTCACTGCAACCTCAAACTCCTGGGCTCAAGTGATCCTCCTGCCTCAGCCGAGTAGCTGGGACTACAGGCACATGCCATCATGCCTGGCTAATTTTTTTATTTTTTTATAGAGGTGGAATTTTGCTCTTGCTCAGGCTGTTCTCAAACTTTTGAACTCAAGCAATCCTCCTGCCTTGGCCTCCCAAAGTGCTAGGATTACAAGCATGAGCCACCACGCCCAACTTATTTGAATCTTTTATATTTTTCTTTTCTTCTTTTTTCCAGAGTCCATTCCTCTATGGAGACTTTCTATTTTTTCAATTGCTTCAAGCTTGTTGAAACATTTTTATAATTGCTACTTTAAAATCCTTGTCGTATAATTCCAACATATGTTTCATCTTGATGCTGTCATCTGTGACTGTCTCTTCTCATTCAAGGTAAGATTTCTCTGTGTTTTTGTATGACAAATGTATTTATATTATATTGTCTGGACAAAATCCGGACATTTTGGTTATTATGTTATGAGACTCTGGATCTTATTCAAACTATTTGTTTTAGCAGAACTCGTCTGGCAATGTATCAGTAATAAAGGGGAAGGGGACACTACATCATTATTACCAAGTGGCAGTGGAAGTTCAGGTTTCCCACTTAGCTGCAGCTGACACCCCAGAGAGGATCCTTTCTTGCAACTGGGTGGATGTAGAAGTTCAGGGTCCCCACGACACTTCTATTAACACCACTATCACTTGGAGAGGGAGCGATGTCTCATTCTTGTTCTTGATACAGTCTCCACTGACACTGTGGGGGTGGGGTCGGATACAGGCTTGATAGCTTTGGAAGGGAATGAAAGTTCTAGCTTCCTGCTCTTACCTTCACTGACTCTACCCCGGTGGAGAAGGGAGCAACTCATTGCAAACTCACAAAAGTAGAAATTTTGGCTCCCCACTCAACTGCTATCAAGGGTATGGGTAAATTCACAATTCTACCCACCATGTTTGGCTGGTGTAGGGAGGAATTCTATTGTCTAAAAATTTTCTCAGTTGAGTACAGTGGCTCACATCTATAATCCCAGCACTTTGGGAAGACGAAGCAGGAGGATCACTTGAGACCAGGAATTTGAGATTAGCCTGGATACCATAACAATACTCCATCACTACAAAAATTTAAAAAAATTAGCCATTGTGGTAGTTCATGCCTGCAGTCCCAGCTACTCAGGAGGCCGAGGTAGGAGGATCACTTGAGCCCAGGAATTCAAGACTGAAATGAGCTATGACCATGCTACTGCACTCCAGCCTGAGGTGACAGAAGGAGACCCTTTCTCTTAAAAAAGAAGTAAAAGTTGCTAGGTTGGCTCTTTTCTTGTTCTTTGACTTGAAAGAGCAGACTTTTTTCTTAGGGGTATTTATTTATTTACTGGTCTAGACCCATTGGAGTTTCCAGGTCCCTGATTCTCCAGCACACGTCAAGGGATGTGAGGCAAAAAGAAAACCCAGGGAACTCAACACAGTGAGAAGCCTAACTAGTCTGCCTTTTCCCTTCCACTTTTCAAATTCTTCCTGTGTTTGCTCAATATATAATGTCTGGGGTGTTTAACTTTACTTAGCAAGACGAACAGGGAGAAGTACATCTACTCCATCTTGTCCCCAGAGGTGGGCCAGATTTCTCTCATTATGATTTCAAATTACATTTTCCTAATTGCTAATGATGTAGCACATATTTTTATGTACATTTTCCATCTGCATAGCTTCTTTTGTGAAATATCTTGTCATATCTTTCATCCATTTGGGTTTTTTAAATAATTTTCTAATTTATTTTTACTGTTGAGTTTCATTTTGTTGTATTTCCTAGATACAATTTTTGTCAGGTATATGGTTTGCAAATATTTTCTACAAGTCTATAGCCTGAATTTTCATCCTCTTAGAGTCTTTCACAGAGCAAAAGTTTCAAATCTTGATGATGGTAACTTTTTTAAACAGATTTGAATACTCAGACTATTAAAAAGTTCTTCTACTTAATTAAACACATGGCAGAGAGAATTGTTAGAGATGTTTATCAGTGCCCAGCGGAGAAGGCTCTGGATCATAAAACACTAATTAAGAGATCACTCTCCTAAAAAGAAGCATAGGCTTTGAAACAGGTTATCTGAGACATCTGTCGCCAACCAGATGTCTGGCTTTTAACCAATTATTTGACTTCTTTGGATCTCAATTTCTTCACATCTAAAAGAAGGATAGTAATCAAAACTATCAGATAGAATTATTATAAGTTAATATTTTAAAACATATAAAGACTGGCACGTAGTAAGTACTTTAAAAATGTTAACTGCTATTATTGGAATTGTTCTTAGCATTATCATCACCACTGTAGTCATTATCGCTTCTCAGTCTAACACTTAGTTAGTGCTAGATGTGGAACTTGAGTATCAAGGAACCCCGTGTAGTCCTTTGTCTAATCACTCTCTTTAGCAAGAATTTAATTTCTTTCATTCTAATTGAAAATCTGTGGAGACTGATAAAACCTTGTTAACCTTGCTGGTAAGTAATACTCCACGTATTGCAGACGACACTTGCGTATTCACGTAGTCTTTTAATCTCAACAGTCAGCTTCTGTTGTGTGGATTTTAAAACATATCTGTTGTTCTTGCCCTATCATTAAAACCTTTTTCTTATTATAACATAATACCAAATAAATAAGTCATAATTATCATAACTGAAAA
>NW_012147952.1:1729296-1731184 GCF_000956105.1 Propithecus coquereli
TTTTTCCCACAATTAAGTCTTTAAGTCATATGGATTAATTCTGATGTGATGCGAGATACGATAAATACATTTTCTTCCTAAGTCAGTAGCCAATTGTTCCTGAACCATATAGAAAATAAACCACTCTTTACTTGCCCATTTTAATGTTTTTAAAATTCTTTTTTAAAGTTAAACAAATAATAAGATAGTTTTCGGGGATATTTTTCCATTCAAATGTCACTGTTTTAATTTTTGCAAGCTATATTTTCATAGTCAATGTTAATGCTCTTATCATAATTCTCCATTTTTAACATTGTCTTTACTTTTGTGTTAATTTTTCCAGAGAACATTAAAATTATTTTTCAGAGATGAAAACACAGCTGATTGAAATTTGGATTATAAAAACACAAATTAATTCAGTAATTCTCCACTTTAAAAATATTTCACTTTTCCCATCAGGATTGGGTATGCCACTCCATTGATTCAAATTTACTTTTCTTTTTTTTCAGTAAACCATTATAATTTTTATAACACCTGTTCTATGTATTTTTCATTAAATTTAATTCTAGAAATTTCATATTCTTTAGGTTCTCTCATGAATAAGACCTGTCTCAAAAAGCTAATCATTGGTTCTAGTTCAGAAATAACACTGCTCTATGAAATAAGCCTCCCTAAGACAGAATTCTCTAAGAGGAAGATGATTATTGGTTTTCTCCATTCTGTGTACCAGAATCTTGACTACGAGAATGAGAAAAGGTGTACTATTTCAGATAGCTACCTGCAATAATACCCAGAAGTACTGTTTAAATTGAAAAAACATGAAGCCAATTAATATTTTGAGGATATTTGAATTCTCTACTTTAAGGATTACTATATGCAATGTATTCTGCATCTGTACATGTAATAATCTTTTCTGGGATATACATTGATTTTAGCTATCTGTCTCCAAATCCTCCTCACTGAGAAACTAGTGATGATGCTTAAACAGTGTGGCTGGGAAGATAATCTCTCTGTTTGTCCTGTCTGTATTCTCTATTTGTGTGTGGTAGGCTGTTCATTTCCAGGTGCACATCACAGTCTTAGTCTTTGCATATGCATTTGGCTCTATGCACAGGATTGGCTACATTATGTAAATACAGTGATTATGACTGCCTAGCCCAATTTACCTTCTGCTTCTAGTCTGCCTGGATTCTTTCAGTGTGGTTATGATGCTATAACGATTTGGAAGGCTGTTAGCAGCAATTTGGGGTTCAACCAGGGACCTCCATTTGTGTGATGCCAGAAACCCTTTCTCTGTAGTTCCATAGATCATCCCTTTGATATAGTTGCTTATATTAACATTTAATTATTTTATGTGCAAGATAATGAGGGTGGGACTATAGTATCATTTACTGAATAATCTATTATAGAGTAATTATCAGATAATTATTAAACTATCTAGTAATCAATCATTGAATAAGCCTTCTTTTCCCTACTGAAATGATAAATAAATGGTAATTACTATCTATTGATAAATAATAGGATCTCTTTGGGGGGTTGATATGTGTAATTATAAATATTCTAGTATAACTACATCTAAAAAATAAAAAGAAATGGGCGAAATTAACTTTTAAGATATATTTTAATAACCCATTTTAGGTTCCCAAGAGACAGAATAAAGTTGGTCTCATTTGTCTGGGTTTGAGTAGAATTTTTCATGCCAGGACATTTAGCAGACCACTGCTCACATACAAAGTACCTGTCTCTGGATCAGCTGCTACTTTTCCAATTTAGTATATACCAGAGGTGGGGAACCTGCAGCCTTAAAGCCACATTTGGCCTTCTAGGTCTTAAATGTGGCCTTTTGATTGAATCCAAATTTTACAGAATGAATCTTTTTATTTTTATTAATACACTTTTGTTCACTTTT
>NW_012147952.1:1732144-1752350 GCF_000956105.1 Propithecus coquereli
ATATTATGGGCATACGAATGTTTAGGTTACAGATTTTCTTTTCTACAAAAAATTATTCACTTTGGGTACTCTTGCTAATAGAACACGGAGAATAGATATCTTCAACAAGTTTCAAGATAAATGTCATGAAGTTAGACTGAATTTGGTAAATTTAGTGAATGTATATACAGATGGTATACCTTCCATGATAGGAAAACATGAAGGGATAAAAACATGCATAGATTTTTAAAAAAATATTAACAGATCCCAGATGTTCTCACTTCTTTTCATTATATCTTGCATCGGCAAAATCTCTGTGCTAAAGATACTATTTTAAGTGACACTTTGCAACAAGTTATAAATATTATTAACTATATTCATGCAAATACAATACAGAATCATCAGTTTTGAACTATGAGGTATTCAGTGTGGATTTGTCATATCATTCTAATATGCGTGGGCTATCACAGGGACAGGTGTCAGCCAAAATTTATCTCTGCGAGAATAGATAGTTAAATTTTATGAGGAACAGAACTAGCAATGTGAATTATTGAAAGAAGATTTCTATAGGAATGCAGCATTTCTGTGTGATATGTCAAATAGAAATGACTTGAATATTTCTTTGCAAGGTAAAACTAAGTCTATACATAATATGTGGAAAAAAACCTAAGAATTTCAAAAAAAGCTATCTTTTTTTCAAAATAATTCTTCTTCAAAAGGAAATTTCAAATGAACATTTTCCCCAGTTACCAAAGGTCATTGATGAGCAGGATGATAAACGTGAATCATTTGAAGAATACGCAGCTGTTATGGACCTATTAATTGAAGAATACAATGAAAGGTTCACTGACTTTAAGCATCATGACATCACACTCGAATTATTATAGCACCTCAGCCTCACCTAGTTGAAATCAGCAAGCCACCTAAAAAAACTATAGATATAACTGATTGAGCTCTTAATAGATGACAGTTTAAAGTCATTGTTTGTTGCTAAGAAAGATCCAATTAAAATATGGAAAAATGCAGAATACCCACACCTTCAGCAACATGCCCTAAAAAGGCTTTCTTGCTTTTCAGCCACTTATTGCTGAGAATCTACATTCTCCTACCTAACCCAAATCAATATGCTCTTAAGGTCCACAAATGACTGATACCCATCAAGAGGACCAACTGAAACTGCAGACTCCCCTACTACAACCAAATATTCAAATGCTTTCCAACAAAAAGCAGACACAATAAAGTCATTAAAGAATGAGTTAACTTTAAAATTAACAAATAGCTTTCATTTTTGAAATTATTAAGTACATAGTAGTTATATTTTCACAAAATAATGTGCATTTTTAAATATATCTAATTGAAGTTTCTTGAGTGCAACCTTATTTGATCACAGCTAAATTAATACAGCCTTCCAACATGAAAAGTTTCCTCACCCCTGGTATTTACTACTATCCAAACAGGTTCTGCGCATCACCAAGGAGGAAAATTTATTTCTGGGGAGACTACACATTCCAGTATGCATGAATCATCATTTATTCTTTTTTTACACCTAATGATATTTTGCACTGGGATAGAGTTAAGCATAGACAAAAGGGAAATAACCCATATGAATAATTGTTATTTGTCCATTACCTGGATTTCAGAGTTTCATTTTCCATCTTGAGGTCAGGAAATCAATTGTTGGGGCCTGTGATACTTACCCTGGCCATTGTTTTACTTTATTGCATCATAAAGCCCCCAACAGATGGATAAAGAAGGCACTGATAGATTTAAGAATATAATCGATTCATGTTTTTAGTTTCTAGCAGATGCATATTTTCCACCATTTATTGCTTTTCATGAGAATGCAAAGAAGGAATTTCTCAGCACCAACTCTGACTCTGTCACTATCCAAAACTCTTGTGTTGCTGTTTTGCTGGTGAATTGGTGACTCTAGCATCTCTCTCTATTCTAAAGGTGAACAACAACAAAATTTGCATGCAAAATTCTTGAGAAATAAATTTGCCTTACCAAGCGAAGATCAAACTGGCACATTGGAGAAATTATAACACATTCTTAGTTTTATTTCAAAAATTATGTTAGGACAAAAACCCATAGTATGCTACCAAATTAAAACAGATTTGTGTGATGGAAGTGCTGCATATTTTATTTTATTCTAATTTATCTGCACTATAGGATTTGATCAAGAAATATAAAGCACAATAATGTCTCTGAGAATTTTTACTGCTATTGCTTGCAGGGTTACCTATTCATGCTGGGTTGTTTTCCCCCACAAGGTCCATGGAAAAGGAGGATCTAGGTAGATAACTGCCATGTTTACATATCAAAGTCATATAAGAATGGTAACCAGATTAAGGTGATTATAAAGGGATATAACTGCTAAAATATGTACATTTTGAATTTCTTTGAAATTTTTGGTTATTTAAAATTAATTAGCTTATTTAAAAATAAGATCTTATTTTAGAGAACAATGAAATAATAAAAAGCATTCAATAATATAATCTCGTAATTGGCAGGATGAATACAATCATCCCTAGATATACTCAAAGGATTGGTTCCAGGCCCCCCGTAGATACCAAAATCTTCAGATGCTCAAACCCCTTATATAAAATGGTGTGCTCAATCCCCATTTTCTGCTTGTTTCTCAGATCCCCAGAGGATACTTACAACTATTATCTCCCTCAGTCAGGAGAGTGAACAATCCTCAGGTGAAGCTGAAGCATCCTAGACATAACAACAACAAAATCTGCATGCAAAATTCTTGAGAAATAAATTTGCCTAGAGATAAGAGCTACAGACCCAAACATTCCAGGATTCCTGTTGAAAAGGTTATTGGTCTATGATCCCATAGGCAGAGACTTTCTAATTAGCTCTCTTTCTTATATGTAAACAAACAGCTCAGTGTCCCCAGACATTTAAGGAAAGCTACCTTCCTTCTTCTGTTGAAAAACACACAAACTCACACACATGCACAAACACACCTGCATACATATCATACATGTATATATATATATCCCTCAAACTGGAGATTAAAACTACCCTGCAGAAATCTGATTCCCATTCTCTGATTCCCACTCCTGATTACATCCTCATTTCATTACTTAGGTTTTGGATTTTTGGCTTTCCCTGGAATTTCTCAGTGCTTCTAAGTACAAAAACCACTACTCACTCCAATGCTTGTGCAGATGCACAGAATAGATAGAACAGATCACTAATAAAGTAGAATAGAATAGAATAGAACAGATCACTCATGAAACTCAACCCAGGATCACCTGTCCTTATCCAAGTGGAGGTAACAGCAACAAAGAGAGGGGAGGGGTACATTCAGTCATCCAGGGAGAGCTCCTGAGATAGGTTAACACAGCACATTATAAACAGACAGGAGTACTGTGGTCAGAATTCGGTTGTCAGAAGTACTCTCTATTCTCTCTACAATCTATCATAGATTATAATACATTATCTCTATAATCTATTCCCAAGGATATTTGGGCTTAAATTCAGGTGAAAAGAGAACCCAGAACCTAGAAGAATTGAGACAGAATCCTATCTCCAACTCACCAAAGGGAGTATGGATCAAAAGAAATATGAAATTAGGCTTGACTTTTCAATAGAAATATCTTCAGTCTGAATATGGACATTCTTCTCATCAGTGGCTGAAGTTACAAATCACAAAAGTGATTTGGGCCTGTAGCCTAGCACTGCTGCTGCGACCCTCTCCCTGCAAGAAGACGAGCCTGTTTGGGACATTAACACTTATAATTCTGTGGTCCCCAAGCCCTGGCTATAGACCAGTACCAGTCGGTGGCCTGTTAGGAACCAGTCTGTACAGCAGGAGGTGAGCAGCGGTGGAGCTAGTGAAGCTTCATCTGTATTTACAGCAGCTCCCCATCGCTTGCATGGCAGAAGCTCCGCCTCCTGTCAGATCATCAGCAGCATTACATTCTCATAGGAGCTCAAACCCTGCTGTAAACTGCGCCTGCGAGGGATCTAGGTTCGCACTCCTTATGAGAATTTAATGCCTGATGGTCTGCGGTCGAGCTGAGGCGGTCATGCTAGCGCTAGGGAGCAGCTGAAAATACAGATTATCATTAGCAGAGATATTTGACTGCACAATAAATGTGATGTGCTTGAATCATCTCAAAACCACCTCCCCCATCCCCTTCCCCAAGGTGGAAAAATTGTCTTCCATAAAATTGGTTTCTGGTGTCAAAAAGTTTGGGGACCGCTGTTAACCCAAATGTTAAGGTCATCTTCACTGTTCATTTCTGGAAAAAGTTCTCTCAAACCTCCCTGAGTTGAGACCATCTCTGTAGAAGTTTGTAGGAAAATTTGAGAAAACTTTCATTTGAGGGAATTGATTAAAAGCTTTCCATCTCACTGGTGATCAGAGAAACTTCATGTATTTTCTTGTATTGAATACACTTCATAGATTTCTAACAAAGATGACTTTCCAAAAGTGAAATTTGTGTTCTGGCTCTTAAAAGGTGAAATATAAATAAATCCCAAAATGCACTTAAAAACAAAACAAACACCACCACCAGCAAGCAGGCCCAAGTGGAACTGGCTGAGAAGATAAGAAAACGGAACCGTGGGAGCGCGCCCAGCCTGGGCCACCGCGCGGCCTTGAGTGATCATCCTTTCTGCCAAGGGCTGGTCACCTGCAAATACGATAACATGAGGATCCGCACCCAGTGCTGCTTGGAGCCCCAGCTCTCCACGGCAGTCCTGGGCATCAGTGAGACCAGCCTGGACAAGCGAGAGCTGTGCTGAGGCCATGCTGCGGATGCACACGCTGCAATATAGTGCTCACAGGCGACGTAACAGGACCGCCTCCAACTTCAAATGCCACAACTGAGGCAAGAACTGCGGGCGGCCGCATTGTGCTCAGCCACTAGGCACCCAGGTGCAAGTTCTGCTTGCTCCAGGAGTCGGAGCAGTATGAGAAGCAGGCGGCCCACCTGAACACCGAGAAGGAGCATTTCTTCTCACCCTTCTACACCCGGTGCCTGTGCTGGCAGGCCAGCTTGCTTAGGAAGGTGCGTGATCCACACCAGCCGGGACTGCCCCATATTCTCCTTGCGAAGGACCTGCAGGACCAGAGCAGCTTCTGAGGCGCTGAGAATCCTAGTGACCGTGGCAGACGTCCCCGTGAGGGCGTGCGGGGTGAGTGGAGGGGGTTGGTGAAGAATGAATAAACTTCAGGCCTTTTGAAAAAAATAACAACCCTTTCCCTCCATATCCCATGTGGTGGAGGAGAGTAAAGAGGCCTGCTGTCATCAGTTAGTATTTTTTGATCAATGCTTCTTCATCCTGCAAAAGAAATATGTGCACAGTTGAGAAGCTCCAGAACATTTGGAATGCCAGTATCATCATAGCTCTTTGATAGCTCCAAAGCATATGTACACCAACTCAATTGCCCCCTTCCTGAATTCAGCAGGAAGCCCAAGACCTCCCCCATCTAAGACAATAGCCTCTACTCCCTGAACTGTCCCAAAACCCAGGAGCTTATGCAGACCCAAAAAGAGAGTCTGACCATTTCAAATCCACACCCAAGATGGTAAGAGCCCTGTGGGCTTTCAGTTGGCTGCCACCCAGCCCCTCCTGTTGCCACAGAAGGTATCAAACCCCTAAAACTGAAAAGATGCATTTCTCTTCTTCCCACCCCACCACCACGTTTGACTGTCTCTAAGGAGACATGTTCATCCTACCTGGGTTGACAAGAGAAAACCTTCCATACCTAAGTAATAGTTCTAAGAAAGTCACTGGTCCAGAGGGACTTACCAGTTCAAGGCTGAGCAAAGCAACTCATGCTAAAGTAACGAAAAACAAAACTCGTGTTCAATCTTCCTTAGGTAATAAGTTACTTTTGTCTTTGGCTGCACTGCCTGGTACACACATTTTTTTTTTTCCCCAATGAATTTAGTCAAAGACTTTATTTTGAGGCAAAACTCTGAATGTGAACAAGATGTCCTAGCAATAAGTCTTTAATCTTCCAAGGAGTGGTTCACCAAAAACATGTTGTGAGTGTCCATGTATGCTAAGAACTGAATTAGGTGCTGTGTGATTAGAAGGATGTGACTATGATTAATAGCAGCCTGGAAATATTTATAAAGGAAAATCTCAAGTTCCCACATACAGTACTTTTCCTCGTACTTTCTTTAGCCTCTTGAGAAACTTATAATGGCAATTATGAAGAGGAAGCTATTAGCAACCAGGATATGTGAGAAGAACATTCTGAAATATGACTTCTCAGAGGAATTACTAATAGCCTTTAAGTTAGAGTGACATTCAGTATATTTCAGATAAGACTCCTAAAACCAAAGCTTCTCTTCCACTTTATGTGTAAGAGATCTTATGATCACTTTGTTCAACTAAGCAATCATACTTCATAAGACCCAGACAAGGTTTGGATTCAAAATATATCCCTCTTGGAAGACAGCCTTGAAAGGCTATGAGGGGAAAGCTCTATCTCCTGGCTTAAGTGTTTTTCAACTCCTGCAATGATTTCCTATTATTTCATTTTGTGCCTCACTGAGTATTTATCACTTATTCAGTTCTCTTAATTCCCAAGAAATATTTTATTTTTTTCTTCATCCTTTGGTTTTTCTTCCCTTGTCAGAAAGATTTATCACTCCCAGTTGATTTCTTCTTTTCTTCAAGGGTGGAGAGTTCTAATATTGTTTCATTGTGCCAGGTGGTGAGGGCTTTCCAACCTCTAATGAAATGCTCTTCATAGAATTTAAGCCATTGTCACAAAATGTATACTATACACACTCTTTCTTCATTTGTAAAGTTAACTTTCTTCTTATGATGCAACTTTCAAAATTCTGTTCCAAGTTGAGCATAGCTACAGTTAAATAATGTTTGGATGGTGTGGGAAGAGCCCAATACTCTGGCACAGAAAACTGCAAGCGTTTTTCAAATGCTAAAACATCTACATGTATTTAGAGAAATATAATTGTGTATTGCAAATGTCAAAGAAAAGCTTATTTACACATAGGGATTATGGTCACTAAGTAGATCAAAACTGAAAGAAGAATGATCATATGAACAAATTTTATGAAAAGCTATGTATATATTCTTTCTCTTTAAAAGGTGTCTAGCAATTACCTGTTTTTCAGACTTTCCCCTTGAGAAACCTCACAGAAATTCAGGACGGGAGGGCTTAAACAACCCCCAGATATAACCACATCCCTCACACTGGTCTTTCAGCCAATTTCTAAGCACCTCTAGCAATGGAAAACACTATTTTCAAAGATTGCATTTTTCCTTGGATTCCTGGATTTCCTGTAATAAGTCAGTGCCTTTCAGTATAAACACACCAAATAACTATGTCCCCACCCAGGATGCTGCCTACATGTTATCTGTAATTATTTCTCATAGTGAGCCAATATCTTTCTTCTTAAACTTGGACCGTTGGTTCTAGCTTTGCCTTCTGAACCCACACAGAAAAAAATCTAATCCATTGTCTGTGTGAAAACACCATACTAAAAGACCACCCATCATGTAGCCTCCCTCAAGTCTTCATTCTATAAACTAAACACTCCATTCTCCAACCATGTAATACGGTTTCTAGACCACTAGATATTCCAAACACCTCCCTCTGTACACACTTCAGGAATCTCAACTATTATTGAACAGATGATTCCTGGTAAGGTCTAATCAGCATGAAATCCAGCAAGACCACTTAGACACTTTCTATAAACGTAGCCTAAACCACAGGAGTTTTCTTGGCAGACACATCTGTTCTTTATTCATTGAGTTTACAGTCAGCTAAGCCAAATATCATCTACCCTGGAATTGTACAATTTGACTTTTGAACCCAAACATATAACTTTGCATTTAGACCTCTTATGTTTCTTTATATTATAGCTATCAGAGCATTCTAGCTTTTTAAAATTATTTTTTATTTGTTTCTTTCTTTATCCAACATATTAATTATTCTTTCTTATTTTTTAATCTCTGAATTTGATTGATATGCCATTAATACATTTTTGTAAGTCCATTTATTTAAACTGTTGAATAGAACAGGATGAAAGACAGGGTCTTTGGGCATGTCTCTATAGAAATCCACTCAGAGGAACATCAATCCAGCAATATTTCCCATTCACCTTTGGGCATGGCCACTCTGGCCCAACTACTCCAGCCTGACCTTCATAAATAACTATGCCCCTCTGCTGTTTCCTTTAACTTGAGAAGAAATATAAAAATCTATTAAGAGTTTACCAAGTTTTTACAGATACACCATCATTTCTCCCAGATACTTAAAGCCATACTGACCTACACAATGGTGAATACAACTGATATTGCTACTATTTATGAGTAGTTGGATGGGTACATTTCAGGATTCTTTTCTGTTCCAGGGCCCTTTGCACAACATATCCTGTACATATATCATCCCAGCTGCCCTATACTCTGTACGAGAAAAAAATGATAGGTGTGTTTGACCCGAACCAAATTTGTGTGCCTAAGAAGGTAAAGCTACAATTAATGGGTCCAAGATTTAGGGAGAATGATGTTGGCTCACTAGGAGGAATAATTATAGATAACATGGATGCAGTGCCCTGGATGGAGGCAGGGGTTATATAATGTGTTTATACTTAAAGGCATTGAGTTATTCCAGGGAAGGGAGATAAAGTGTAGTCTCAATGCATTTCATCCCTGTGCTGTATCACTGCTAACAGCTACCCTATGTCCAAGAAAATGAATGGTTAGTCTCATCCCATCCACCAACCTCCTACCATGGTGTCCAACCCAGATAGCTCAACATCAGCACTGTCTCATACTCCAAATCTTTCTTCATCGCCCCCCCACAAACTAAGAGCATACAGCCCATGTTTAATATTCTTAGATGAGTATTTTACTAAGCCAACCTTATATATGCATTTGAATTAAGGTGTTAGTGTTGACAATTAAAATATCAACACGCCAATTAATATTTTCATTTTAACAAAGACTGTCAATGTCCAAACCAAAGAAGTAGATATTGAATCCTTTATATCATGCCAAGCAAACAGCCATATTCCTCCACTGACATGCAAAGTCAGCCCTGAAACCACAACCATCCTTGTGAGGCGATAAAAGTCATCCTGTATCTAAAGATAATATTAACGACCATCCTGTTAACCTGCCTGGTTAGTAAAGACCTTTTATCCCAAAGTTCTTTTCACACATATTTAAAACATTCTATTGAGAACAAAATATCAGAAAAATTTCAAAAGCAATTATCTTCAAAAACATAGTAATAGCACCAATATAACCAAGGCATCGTAGCAACCAGTCCTCAATGTCAACTTTCAGTATAGAAGATCTCAGACACTGCCTCTGAAGCTGCATCCCATATTCACATTGAAATGCAATCAAGTTTTTAAAACTGTCATAACAACATCTGTTCTCAAAAAACAATTTACCAGATCTCGAATGTTTTGTCATACTTTTCACCCAATTTAATTGAAATTAAACTAGTTCACATATATGTACATTTTGGGATTGCTTACCAGAAATTGCAGTAAAAATTTTATTAGCCTCTAAAAATTTTATGACAATCCTAGCAAGGTTAACGATGAAAGATCTTGTTTTCAAGGGTTTTCAAGTGGTTTGTTAAAACAATTATCATTAAAGTGCCTAGCATCACAGTAGAATAAGGATTTCAAATGGATGTTAAAAAGTCATCTTAAACTTTTAACTCTGTGGGCTTAAGCCAAAGACAACTCAGGGAAATGAATAGCCATACTTTTATATGAACATTACAGAAAAGATTTTATGACCAAAAGCTTCCATGGTGTGCCATCATCCCTGTTTTTTAAAACAAACAAAAAAACCCTAGTCATTGACCAAGAACACAATAGCCCTTATTTTCTAAAACTTCTTCTTGCGATTGTCCTAGTCTTGGTAGAGAAAGAACAGTGCCCCTCTGTCCTACTCCATCATATGGAAGGAAGCTATTCTTAGGTTAGTATGAGCCGTCTTTTCTCAAACTCAAACTCAATGGGGATCCCAAAGAGAAGCAGAGAAGATGTTTTCACAACCTTTATCCCCCCAAAATTTTATTTGTAGAGGCTAAGTTAAGTTTAGTTGTAGAGGCTTGGTAAGTCTCAAATTAACCATCGAATGTGTTTGACAGTGACGTTGTAGATCCCCACCCTCACAGCTACTCCAAGTTAGTTGTTTTCCTCGTTTTGTGGGAAGGCAGTAGAACATAGAAAGGATCCCAGAATGATATGGTATGGATTCAAATTATCAACTGTTTACAATACTGGTTAATTTGTCAAGTCATGTAAACATTTTAAATTTCAGTTTCCTCATTCTTTTTTTTTTTATTTCAGGATATTATGAGGGTACAAACATTTTAGTTACATTTTATGACTTTGTCTCACCCAAGCGAGGATTAGAGGCATGCCCTTCCCCTCTACAATGCTCACTACGTCCATTAGTTGTGGGTTTACCCCCTCAACCCCCTAATCCCTAGAGAATATTACTACCGTGTGAGCACCATAGTGTTGATCAGTTAGTGCCAATTTGATGGCGAGTACAAGTGGAGCCTATTCTTCCATTCTTGTGATACCTCACTTTGGAGGATGGGCTCAAGCTCTATCTAGGAAGATATAAGAGGTGCTAGATCACCATCGTTTCTTATAATTGAGTAATATTCCATTGTATACATATGCCAAATTTTAATAATCCACTCATGAATTGACAGGCACTTGGGCTGTTTCCACATCTTTGCAATAGTGAATTGTGCTGCCATAAACATTTGGGTGCAGATGTCTTTATTACAGAATGTCTTTTGCTCTTTTTGATAGATGCCTAATAGTGCTATTGCTGGATCGAATGGTATTTCTATTTTTAGCTCTTTGAGTTATCTCCAAATTCTTTTCCACAGAGGTTGCCCTAATTTGCAGGATCCTCACCTCTCTCCTCTCACAAAAATCAATTCAAGATGGATAACAGACTTAAACCTAAGGTATGAAACTTTAAGAATTCTAGAAGAAGATGTTGGGAAGACCTTTTCAGACATCAACCTAGGCAAAGAATTTTTGAAGAAGATCCCCAAAGCAATCACCACAGCCACAAAAATAAATAAATGGGATCTGATCAAATTAAAAAGCTTTTGCACAGCCAAGGAAACTATCATTAGAGCAAACAGACAGCCTACAGAATGGGAGAAAATATTTGCTCTCTACACATCTCATAAAGGGCTGATAACAAGAATCTATCTAGAACTTAAAAAAATCAACAAGAAAAAAATCAAACAACTCCATCAATAAATGGGCAAAAGAAATGAACAGAAACTTTTCAAAAGAAGCCAGAATAATGGCCAGCAAACATATAAAAAAAAATGCTTGACATCTCTAATCATTAGAGAAACGCAAATCAAAACCACAGTTAGATATCATCTAACTCCAGTGAGTTTCCTCATTCTTAAAATAGGGATGATGATAAGGTTGATGTGTAGAATTAATAACAAGATGTATGAGACTTAGGCAGTCCTGAGTGTGTGTAAGCACTTCAGAAAGGTTAGTTTATTCTGCGTCATCATCATTCTCATTATCTTCATTACTGAGTTAAAGCTAGACTCTCTGGCTCTAAACTTCAGGCTTTTCCCCATTTCATGCATGTAACCTTGAACTGCATGAGGAAAAGACAAAAGATAAAATAAATCAAGCATCACTAGAGAACCCTTAAGCTAGTAAGTGAAAAAGCACCATTGATCAAGAACCAGCATGGTCTAGTTAAGCCCTTCTAGCATACAGTTGCCAAGTCATGATTTCATCAACCACATAGGAAGACAACTTAAAATCCCCTATAATGTGATTTTTCACCTGACCTTCACAATAACTTGTATTATACATTAGACAGGGCTGATAACACTAGCTCTGAACACGGGTTCTTAGAAGTTCAATGTCTGCCTATATCATTGAGCTGATAAACATGAACCTGGGATCTCCAGCTCAGGTCTCCAAATTCAAGTCTTCATCTTCAAAGCTTGGAACTTTTACAACAAACTACTATTTTCATTTCTTATCATAAATCATTTGTTTGAAGCCTGACTTTATTTTTATTGTATCCACAATGTTCTGCATATAGTGAGTTGATACTGTTCAATGAAATGTGTTCACTAAGTTGCTCACAGGAAGCCAGCACATATGTAGAACATTATGGATTGAAAATCATTTCCCCGTTTCAAATGAAGAAAAGGCCTTTGATTTTTAAGCTACCTGTGAGTTTTCAACAAGTCCTGAATTGACTCTAACAAAATTGGCCTTACTATTGGTCACAATGGATTTGGCTGATGATTGACCAGATATGCAGCCACAGCATCATTTTACTCCCCATCCCACACCACTGCAGTCTTGGCCTGGACTGTGAATTTCCTAAATAGCCATTATTTTGGCTATATGCCGTTCATTATAGTTGGTTGAGTATAAACCATGCGGATCAATTGTTTTGCTTTCCTGCCTTTGGCAATCTGTGTTTACAGTACTACGCCACCCTTGGGAATTTTTTATTACAAAAGATTTGCCTATATTAAGATTCTGCAAACCTAGTAAAGACGAATTTTGGTACAAAGTCAGATTATCTTAGAGACATATGTAAGAGCCTTCGCAAGTGCATTTATTAATATTTGATGCACTTAAAAAACCAGAGTGAGGGGGAAAGCATCTGTGGTGATAGGAACATATGCAGCAAGTTTGTTCATTGCTTGTTTGAGACTGTTGATCTGTCAATATATATACTGGGTAATTACTCAACTTGTAAGCGTTAAATCTGAGGGATCTGCTAAGAGAAGAAGCATAGTAAAGTGAAGTAAGTTAGTATCCAATAATAGAGACCATTAGAATGTGTAGAGAAAGATGTTCTCAAGGCAGTGTATTGTTACCTTTCTTCAACCTTGGAAGAAATCATGGATACAAATTGTTTTAGTCAACACTTACGAATTTTCAACAGGGCATGAAGAATAGATGATGTTATCATTTCTTCTGACAAATCCTTCCTGATACATTTTGATGCTAGTCTTCAAATATTTTGTGCACTTTGATCAGTTTTGCAAAGGAACAGTAAAAGCCACAAAAGTACATTAGAAGCAGAATAAATAAGATATGAAAACAAATGTTAAGGAGCCATTGGGGCTTTTGTTAGAACAGAGAAAGTAGACATGTGTTTATTTATTATCACCTTTACTTAACAGAATGCTGGTATTATAACTGGCATGAGGAATATTCCTCACTTGAAAGTCTGCATTTGAACTATAAGCTGCCCAAAAGTCTGGCTATTCAGATCTAAACATAAACACATACCAACAACAACCCCACCTCCCCAAAAGCATTATTATGTAAAATTGGCTTTATGTTTAGATGTTTTTAGAAAAACTGCATTCTTTCCCAGCACTGTATGGGATGACTCTTTAGTTAATTTTAAGCTTTATATATTCACCCAAAATGTTGCTCTTGTGCAAATATATTGTAATTATTCTAATAGAATATGTAGCTACTTTTCAAGATGCTCTATTAAACCAATTACTCATTAAAACTTTTATTGGCTCTTCCTGTTCACAAGTGGGAGGCATTTGGAAGTCTATCACTGCCAGATGGAGTGGGGAATATATGCCCAGGCAGGGTAATGCTACTCTGACATCAAGAGATAGAAAAGTTTCCAGAAGACTCTTAAAAGTGGAGAAAAGTGCTCACTCTCCAACTGTTGCTACTTGTTTTGCCTTTTTTTGTGGACTTTATAGAGAACATAATATGTAAGCAACATTCCCCAAATTGCCATCCCTAAGCGAGGGGTGGCAGCAATGCCATGTAACAGCACAAATCAGTGTCATGCCGTCTCTCCCTCACTTGTAGAGTCCGTGGTGGCTCACAGAAGTACCCTACCTTACAGTTGACCCTGCTAACCTCTCTTGCCACAATCACAAGCTAGGAAATCTCCCCACTTCTACAAGAGTAGAAGCACCCCTGTGCTCCTTTCCTGTCTATCAGTACTGTTTCTGCCTCTCACGGTGGCCAAGATGAGTGGTGCTGAGGGACCCATCCTGAGTCCTTATCCCAGGGCTAGCTTATCACTCCCTGAGGTTCCCCATCTCCATATGCCACACTGCTAACACATGCTGCATGAATGCCAGGCTCTCTTCCTCAAGTAATGGTCAACTTTGCCTTGTCTCACTGTCCCGGTCCCTGGTCTGGGGTAGGGCTTGAACTTTACTCCAAGGCTGCCTCACTAAAGAGGCTGCTTCTCCTTGGCATTGCTCCAGGGTGAATTTGCACCCTTCAGAGATTCATACCTCATTCCTTCTCCTCCTCTTCCTCTCACATTTTAGGGTTTGTGTCTCTTCTTCACTGAAGGATATTTCTTCAAAATTGACCTCAAAATTTGAAATGGCTGGTTTTCCTCATGCTTCTACCTGGAGATTATTTTCCATTACCTTATGATTTCCTCCTGCAGCTCATCAACATCATAATCTTAATTATTATTTATGTCCTTTAAATTCATTTCTTTCATTGGAAATCTAAATTAAGGACATAAAAAAAGTGAAGCTGATTTAGCCATTCAGGAACATAATATTAATAAATAGTGGAGAGGGGTAAGAAATGGGAAGGAGGTGGCTCAGGTGACGCCTTCTTTAGAGTTAACAACTAAGGCTCACACAGAAGGGCTGGCTCATGTCTGCATAAGCCTCAGAACCCATATCTCCCATCCACTCCAGTGTTCTGCTGTGTGACTCAAATTTCCTCCAGAAGCTGTACTGCAGAACCTTCCCTTCTGTATTTTAAGTGTGAAGCAACAACTTCTCTTGATCTTGCCGAAGTCTCCAATTGGTATTCTGTGAGTTATTTCTGGTCTGCAAATATGTTTGCTTTGCCCCCACAGTGTTGCTTAGTAATCTGAGCTTTAATGCCTTTAGACAGAGGAGGTATTGTTAGGTTTAATAAGTCTTTGTCATTCCCTATTGTAGTACACTTTGCTGGCTTCACTTATTGGCATGATCTGGTTTTAGACCCTTATGGACTATGTATGTCCTATGAAAATCACATTTGACTTTTTCATTACAGAGCCACTCATATGCTAGGATAATGCCTGGTATATAAGAGACACTCAGTAAATATTAAATGGGATGAAAACTTTTTTTTGAAAAAAATGTGTATGGGAGATTGGTGAAGGAAGAGATGCAAAAATATAATATAAAATTGACTGCAATAATAAACTGTGCTACGATCTCACTACTCAATAATGTACACAGCAGACACCTCAGATTATGCTATTCCCAGCACCAACACATTCCTGAGTCTCACTTCATTCCTGAAATTTAGTCCTTCCCTGAATATCATCGTGTTCCCCCATCCTGACTCAGTTAAATGTCTCTTATTTGTGCTCCCTCAGTTCTGTAAAGATTGCAGTATATGGTATATACTATAATAGCTTATTTACTGACCTGAATTCTTCACTAACTGTATACTTCTTGAGGACAGGGGCTATGTCCTATTCACAGCTGTGTCTGTAGCACCCAGAAAAATGCCTAACTGCCTAATGCGATTAGACTTTCAATTAATACTTACTGAGTGCTGAAATAAATAATTGATGACTCAAAGCCTTTCAGGTTTTAGCCCCATTTTATTTTCTTACCCTTTATATTTTATATTGTGAGAGATTCGTAAATTAAAAAAATTGAGGAAAAATGTCTATTTTTTCTTCTAATAGTTTGAAATTCTCTGTATCACCTCTGAAACCTTGAGAGGTGAAGTTAAGTGTGTGTGTTTGTGAGTGGAAAGGAAGGCAGGCAGGAAAGAAAACTGACTTGAGCAGAGGAATTGAACTTCTGCTTCCTAGACTGTAGCTTGTCTCGCAGGCATAACATCTCAGTTTCTGCTCTGTGAGATGTGAGGTTCTGTCAAGTGAAAGATAGAATAGAAAATCCCCTCCTTTAATGACAGCTTGCGCCATTCCTCAGAAAGCATCGCCCCAGGATGAGACCTGCATGGGATGACTCCCTTACTTTGGGATATTTCTTTGCAACTTTTAGATATGTATGCTCTGGCAGAAGCAACTTCTTACTCCTTAGTGAATCTACCAAAGCAACAGTTCAATAGGAATGGAATTTTTTTAACTCTAACATTTTTTTCTACTTCCTTATCAACTTTTTGTTTTGCCTTTCCGGTTGGAATCCCAGATATCCCTTTGAGCTTAAAGACTATTCTTGGAAAAAGGCTGACATCCCATGCCAAAAGCCCTAAAGTCTTCACTGCTTAAAGCTCAGCCAAATTGTCATCTAAAGTTTCTCCCATGAGAGATAAGGCAAACACAAAGATAGCTCAGGGGATCTGCTGAAATAGTGTTAGCATCTTATCTTTAGGTCTGTTGAGATGCTAAGTAAGAAAATATGAGCATCAACTTACAAAGCCTTCAATAGGATCAAGGATGGATTGACAAAAAGAATAAAAGAAGATTTTGCAATATTCTAAGTGAAATAGGATGAGGACATAAATAAAAGCAGAGGCTATGGAAATGAAGCGACACTATTTAAGAGACTCCTGGATGTGGGACTAAATTGTTTTCACTGACCGCTCATCAAATTCAGGTCTTTGTTATCTGTCTTCTGCCTGCCAGTTCATGAACTCAGAGATACACATGGTTCCATCTCAGAGCAACATTTTGATTAAGAAAGCTCAAAATAACAAGCAAAGATTTTTCTTTAATTTTAATACAAGGTCTTTACTCTCATTTTCCTAAAACCTTGAAGAGAATGGATATATAGAGTTGAAGTGGCATATTTAGATGCCACATATCTCCTGCTCCCCTCCCTCACAGCCTGCTGCACTGATCTGGTATCTCTCTCCAAATTCCCCAAATCCTTTTCCTGTACTTCTCTTTCCCCAGCCCTGGCCTGCCTCTTGATCTTTGCAACCTCAACTTTTCTTCTTATCTCTCCAGTTCTACCTTCCTCTCTCTATTCTCTTTGGTTTTTTACCATGTAATTCCAGAGAATGAGTTGGGCATCTTCAGATACTTTCTCAGAGAGTGGAGGGAAAGGGAATAACTTCCGGGGAACACCCTTTTGCAGGTAGATTGAAAAACCAAAGTTTGATTCAGAATGTTTGAACCATCTAGAGCACCAACCTCCCCACCTTCAGTCTCTTCAAGATTACATGGTGCAGAAAGGGCAACGGTGGCAGACGGGAGGCACAGACTGAGCATTACTCAGATGGCTAGTGTAATCGAGCAATGATGCTAATAAACGATCAAAGTGTGGCCCATAATTCTACAGTTCCCACCTGGGAGTGTAAATAAGAAGATTTCTAGATCCGTGGCTCTCAACCCTCGACCTAAGTACTACTGGGACCCATCACAGCTCCTCTCTGTCTTTGAGTATGAGTTTGCATATGTCTCTAGTAACCATGATATTTCTCCCACTGTGGCCACATGGATAAACTTTTTTTGATATGGTTTTCAACATTGTCATGTAAGCTACCTGTAGATATTTGGAATCCAGCACTGAATGTTCACTGCTTGGGTTTTTGGTAAGAGTTCAGATTGGTACATGATCTTGGGCATCTTTCTCCCTATTTCTGCTCTGACTTGAATCTGCATAGTGGTACAATTATCATACCTTTGATTGTGTGTTCTGAGTATTTCTGTGTGCCTTATCAGCATAAAAGATTTGTAAATGTTTGCTGAAGGGTTTGTGATGATCACAGAACACTTTTGAGTTAATTACTTCTCCTTTGAGACCAACATATCAGAACATCAGAACATTAGAACTAGGACCAAGCATGGCAGATCTGAAGTCTTTTGATACCTCTTCATCACTTCTAATGTCAAATAAAAGACTCCGCAGATGCCTATAGAGCACATTCTCCCTATTCCTGAAAATGTTGTTAGGTTTTCCAAAAGCTTCAGAAAATTACTTCATGACCATCATAGTTTATCACTGAAGTCCTAGCATATGTTTGTTTATGGGACACCAGTTGTTTTGGTGATTTTTATATTTTCAAAGCTATCTTCTCTTCTATGAGGAAGACATCTCTCTGTGATGGTGTCCAAAATTCATGCTGCCCTCAACTTGCCAATTTCAGGCCTACATGTCTGGGAGATTATGGCATAATGGTCGCTTCAGACTTTGCATCCTACCCTTTCTATGCAGGTTTCTCTTATTAATCAATCACTAACCTCAATCTAGGCTTCTATTTGTCACTTAATTGTGATAAAATTACCTTGAGTCAAATTTTGAACATTCACTGAAAAGATTTGAGACAGTCGGGTGGCATTTAAGGTAGGCACGGGAGGAAGTACAACCTGCCAGGAGCCAAGACTGGAGTCATGCCAACAAAGTCAACTGGGCCTAGGGTTTCCTGTGTGAAAAGTTTTTTGATTACTAATTCAATCTTTTTTTTCTTTTTACAGGTTTATTCAGATTTTCTATTACTTTTGAGTCAGTGATAGTTTGTGTCTTTCTAGGAATTTGTCCAGTCATTGAGTATATCTACTTTGGTGGTATATAATTGCTTGCAGTATAATATTCACTTAAAATCCCTTTTATTTCTGTACCTTATTTCATTCCTGATTTTATCATTTAATCTTCTCTCTCTCTCTCTCTCTCTTTCTCTCTCTTTTTTTTGTCATCCTATCTAAAGCTATGATACTTTTGTTGATCTTTTTAAAATGACCAAGTTTTAAATTCAATGATTTTTTAAAAAATAAAGAACAGAAATTTATGCTTTGTAGTTCTGGAGGCTGTGAAGTCCAAGATCAAAGCACTGCAAGTTCAGTGTCTGGTGAGGGTCCCAATCTCTCCTTCCCAAATGCTGCCTTGTTGCTGTCTCCTCTGCAGGGGATGAATGCTGTGTGTTCACATGGCAGAAAGGATGGAAAGATAATAAAGGGCTAAACCAGTTCCCTCCAGCCCTTTTGTAAGACAATCATGACTTAATCAACCCCAAAAGGCCCCTCTCTGGGACATAGAGCACTGCTTCAGCCTAGGTACTGGGGTGTCTGACTGCTCTGGGCAGCCAAGGCACCATTTCCTCGAATGCAGGATGCTGTTTGAACTTAGGCACTGAAAAGTCCTGACTGCTGTGAGTGGCCAAGGTACTGATTTCCAGAAGCAGGGTATTGCTTCAGCTCTGGCCCTAGGCAGTACGGTGAGAAGTGGTTCCACCTCCACTTAGCCCCATGGGGAAGGGTATAACAGCTGCTCACAGCTCTGCTTGAGGACACTGGGCCACCAGGCTGGGGTGATTCAATAGTAGCTCAGCCTCAGGGATAAAGGGGAGCCATGGCTATTCACCCCCAGAGCAAGACATGCTCCAGGTGTAGCCCCAATTTCAAGATGGTGTAGTGCAGTAACTGAGCAGCCCACAAGGGGCGGGGTACAGCGTTGGCTTCTTTTCTGGGGATAGCACAGATACTGGACTCCAGACAGCTCTCTAAGCTGGATTTAGTGCCTACAAAGGCAGCTGGGACCCCCAGCTGTGAGGACTGTAGGTGTCCAAGAATTTGTTGAGGGTTGCTGGGATCCTCTTTTTTACCTGCTTGCAGTGGAGAGAAGTTCCTCCTGGTTCCCAGCTGATCCCAATTGGGGGTTAGGATGGGTGAGGCCCAGTATTTCCCTCCATTCTCTCTGTGGCCATCCTGGTTTCCTGTGCTCACTAGTGTTTCTTTTACTCCTCTCTCACTCAGGTGCTCTCCCTCAGTTATTGTCATTAAAATGTAGTTGTTGTGGCTGTCTTTGTGAGGGGAAGAGTACTAGGGGTTTCTAGTGGGCCATCTTGCTGACTTCACTCCTCTCTCGGTTTTGTGGATTTTTCTATTGTTTTCCTGTTCTCTTTTTTACCTTTACTCCAGTCTTTATTATAATATTTCCTTCAAGGTCTTTACTCTCATTTTCCTAAAACCTTGAAGAGAATGGATATATAGAGTTGAAGTGGCATATTTAGATGCCACATATCTCCTGCTCCCCTCCCTCACAGCCTGCTGCACTGATCTGGTATCTCTCTCCAAATTCCCCAAATCCTTTTCCTGTACTTCTCTTTCCCCAGCCCTGGCCTGCCTCTTGATCTTTGCAACCTCAACTTTTCTTCTTATCTCTCCAGTTCTACCTTCCTCTCTCTATTCTCTTTGGTTTTTTACCATGTAATTCCAGAGAATGAGTTGGGCATCTTCAGATACTTTCTCAGAGAGTGGAGGGAAAGGGAATAACTTCCGGGGAACACCCTTTTGCAGGTAGATTGAAAAA
>NW_012147952.1:1752400-1814067 GCF_000956105.1 Propithecus coquereli
ATTTATAGGGTACATGTGATGTTTTGATACAGGCATACAATGTGAATTAATCAAACCAGGGTAATTGGGGTATTCATCACCTTAGGTATTTATCATTACTTTGTGTTATGAATATTCCAATTCCACTCTTTTAGTTATTTTAAAGTATACCCTGACTTATTGTTGATTATAGTCACTATGTTGTGCTAGCAATATTGTTCATTCTATCTATCTAGCTATATTTTTGCACCCATTAACTATCCCCACTTTATTTTCCATCCCCATTATCCTTCCTAGCCTCTGATAACTGTCATTCTACTCTCTGTTTCCATGAGATCAATTGTTTTTAATATTTCATTCCCACATATGAGTGAAAATATTGCTTGCTTTGTTATAGTTTGCTCTTCTTTTATAGTTTCTTTAGAGCAAAAATTAAGTTATTGATATCTTTTACCCTTTTAACATGGGCCTTGACAGCTATAAATTTACTATGCACACTGATTTTGCTGCATCATATGAGTTTCAGTATGTTGTGTTTTCATTTCATTCATCTCAAACTATTTTTAAATTTCCCTTCCGATTTCTTCTTTGGTCCATTGGTTACTTAGGAGTGTGTTTTTTGCTTTCCGCATATTTGTTCACTTCTAAAATTTTCTTTTGGTGATGATTTCTACTTTTATTCTATTGTAGTCAGAGAATAGACTTTGCATGATTTTCATCCTTTTAACTTTATTGAAACCTGTGCTCTATATCATGATGTATCCTGCAGAACATTTCATATGCATTTTAGAAAACTATGTATTCTGCTGTTGAGTGGAGTATTCTGTAGCTGTCTGTTAGCTCTAGTTAGTTTATGTTGTTGTTTAAGTCTTCTATTTCCTTGATTATCTACTGTCTAGTTGTTCTGTCCATTGTTAATATTGGGGTATTGAAATCTGTAACTATGATTGTTGAATTTTCTATTTCTCTTTTGAATTCTGTCAGTTTTTGCTTTGTGCATTTTGGCACTGTGTTATTAGGTGCATATATGCTTATAATTGTCATATCTTCTTAATGGATTAATACATTTCTCATTATGAATGTCCTGCTTTGGTTTTAGTAACAATTTTTTCTTAAAGTCTGTTTAGTATAGCCACTCCAGCTCTCTTTTGGTTAGTGTTTGAATGGTATATCTTTTCCATCCTTCTACTTTCAGCTTATTTGTGTCTTTGATTTTTATATATCTGAAATATGTCTATATGTAGATAGCACATAGTTGAATCATGTGTTTTTAAATCCATTCTGCCAGTTTCTACCTTTTAATTGGAGTGTTTAATTATTTATATTTTATGTGACTTTCTATATGTCTTATTTTTTTGTGCTTTGCTGGTTTTGCATTGCTGCTTTTTTTGAATCATTTGTCATTAGGAAATTGCAAATTAAAACAACAATGAGATACCACTACATACCTATCAGAGTGGCTAAAATCCCAAAATCTGGTAACAGCAATTGCTAAGGAGTATGCAGAGCAGCAGGAATTTTCATTCATTGCTGGTGGGAATGTGAAATGTTACAGTCACTTCAGAATATAGTTTAGAAAGTTCTTACAAGGCTAAACATAATCTTACCATATAATTAAGCAATTATGTTCCTAGGTATTTATTTAACTGACTTGAAAACTTTTACCCACACAAGGCCCTGCATGAAAATATTCATAGCAGCTTTATTCATAATTACCGAAAACCAGAAGCCACAAAGATGTCCTTTGATAGGTAAATAGATAAACAAACTGTGGTATAGCAATACAATAGAATTTATTTGGATACTTTTTAAAATTACTTTGTAAATCAAGACACAAACAGATATGGATAAATCTTAAATGCATATTGCTAAGTGAAAGAAGCAAGTCTGAATAGGCTACATGCTATATGGTTCCAACTATCTGACATCCTGGAAAGAGGCAAAATTATAGTGATAGTAAAATAATCGGTGGTTTCCAGGAGTTCAGGGTAAGACTAGAAGGTTAAACATAAAGCATAAGGGATTTTTTTCAGGCAGTGAAACTATTCCATATGAAATTGTAATGGTGTATACACGACACTATGCATTTGTTAAAACACTAGAGTTAATCTTAGTATATGCTGATTTAAAAACATTTTGGAAGTCAGAGATATTCTAAGATATTCAATACAACCTAATTGTACTGAAAATATCTGAAACAACCCTGCTGAAACAGTGGAGAGAGGGGAAAGGTGCTGACCTAAGTGACTTTGGAAATGAGTGGTGTCTATAAGACAAAAGACAAAAGAAACCATGCATAAACACTTTACTTGAGTTGATAAGGTTGCTTCCCATGGTGGTATGGGTTAACAATTCTGATATCGCTATATATGTATACAGGAATTGAACAACAAGTAAATAGATAGTGGATGGTGGGAGCCAAGTTTCTCATCATCGGAATGGGAGGTTACAGACAAGCAAGAGGAAAAGTCCAGGGGGGTCCATGTGGTAATGGATTAATGTTGGAGATATCAATATTAATGGTATGAATTCATGTTTAGCTTAATATACACACAAATATTTACATATAGAAATGTATACACACATTTATACACTGGTTAGTATGCATACATATATTTCCTTCTGCTGTCAGCTGAAAGGACCTAGAAACAATGCCACCCCAGAAACAATAATCACACTTAGTATCCAGATCTTAGATTTTATTGCCAGCCCCCAGTAAAGGGAACCAGGGCTCTATGGAGAAATGACTGACTCTAGACTGGGGGAGGGAATATACCAGATGATCTCGAGTATCTTGTAATGCTGGAATATTAAAAAAATACTCCTGAAAATCCTACAATGATGGAGATGTAGTGGGTTGAATAGTGTCCCCTCCCTGAATTCATGTCCTCCTAGAATCTCAGAATGTGACTTTGTTTGGGCATAGGATTTTGCAGATCTTGAAATAGTTGAGATGAGTTCATACTGGAATAGAGTGGACCCTAAGTCTCATGACTGGTGCCCTTATAAGAAGAGGAGAGAACACACATAGACACAGAGAGGAGAATACCATGTGAAAATAGAGACAAAGACTGGAGTAATGAGTCTACAAGCCAAGGAATACCAACGATTTCCAGCAACCACCAGAAGTTGGGAGAGTCAAGGAGAACAGCCTTCCCTACATCATTCAGAGGGAGCATGGCCACACCAACGCCTTGATTTCAGAATTCTTTGTTAGAACAGCCCTAGGAAACTAACATAGGAAATATGTCAAAGGGGTACAGCCAACCAAAAGAGGGATATCCATAGTGATTTTATTCCTGAGAGTATAGTATGGAAGTAGGGCAGGTGTAACTTTACAGTAGGGAAACCTGACAAACAACCTCTTAATCAGGTGATCAAATTCAACATAAACAATGATAAGTCATGTTGATAGTATACACCTTTGATATGATGTGATGAAAAAAACACTTTATCTTTGTGATCTTCCTCCCAAGAACACATAACTCCAACCTAATCATGAGAAAAAATTAGATAAATCCCAATTAAGGGACAGTCTACACAATACCTAATCAGTATTCCTCAAAACTTTCACAGTCATAAAAACAAGGAGTCTGAGGAATAGTCATAGCTAAGAGAAACCTAAGGACACATTTAACAATATAATGTGGTATAATGGATGGTATACTGGAACAGAAAAAGTACAGAAAACAAGAAATCTCAAAGGAAGTAAAAATATATATGTTCAACTGAATGAAAAGGAAAATAAAGCATATCAAAATTTGTGAGATGCAGCTAAACTAGTTCTGAGAGGGACATTTATAGCACTAATATGCATACATTAGAAAAGAGAAAAGTCTCAAAACAATAATGGATGCTTGCACATAAAGAACTTGGAAAAATAAGAGTAAAATAAACCACAGCACGCAGAATGAAGGAAATAATAAAGATAATTCAATGAAGTTAAAAACAAAACAAATAGAGAAAATTAATGAAACAGAAATCCACTTCTTTGAAAAAATCAAATTCTGTATTTTCGGAGGGAACCCTTTACATCTGGTCCCTAGGTCCTTTTGATATGTGTCGATCATTTTTTTTTTTGCCAGTTTATTACTTTTTGCTAAAATAATATGGTCCAGGCTCATCTAGTACTCTCCCTGTCCTACTTGTATAATCAGCCTTTTCTCCAAGGAGCACTAAATCTTTTGGGGAAGAATAGTATTTGCAAGCCTATGTTAGGGCACTAGATGTGCTTATTGCTACAAATGTGTCACTGTCATTGCCTCTGGGCCTTCTCAATGGGCAGGTGTGTGTGTGTGCTTAAAATGAATTCACTGTGATTACTCTAATTTCAGCTCAATACCCCTGGGTATCTTATAGCGTTTTTCCTTTTCTTATTTATAGATTCCTTATCCAACAATGATAAACCCTACTCCTATTATCATCAAAATATTTACCGACTTGCACATAGAGTACAAAGAAAGCTCAGAATAAATACAGGATATTTTAGCCAGTTTTTCCTAATAAGTTTTCTGCTTTATTATCTTCCTTTTTTTTTTAAAGAACTCTAACTGTATATATATCAATACTACATGATATTGCTCCATAGTCATTGAAGCTGTTACTTATTTTCTACCATTTCCTGTTTTCCAGATTAAATCATATCTATTGCTCTAACTTCCAGTTTATTAACCCTTACTTCTGCCATCTCCAATCTGTTGTTAAGCCCATCAGTGAATTTTCTATTTTAGATATTGTACTTTTTAGTTCTAGAATTTTCATTTGGTCCTCTTTTATTTTTTTCAGTTTCCATTTTTCTATAGAGATTCTCTATGTATTCACTATGACTCTATTTTCATTTTAGTTCTTCAATATGTTTATTATAACTTCTTTAGAGTTCTCATCTTCTAATTCTAACATCTGTAGCATGTTGGAGCCTGTTTCTATTGACTGCATTCTCCCTTGACCAGGATCCACATTTTCCTATTTCTTCACATGTATAGTAATTTTTTTTAAGTGTCTTTCTCAAGGATTTATTTTTTTCCAGAGTTCAAATATTTATTCTCCAAATTATTCTATCTATGGAAGTTATTCAAAGAGGCTTACAAGCTTTTTCAGGAAATTGATCTTATTCCAAGGCAAGCCAATATTACAAGTATTATTTTAGACTGCAACTTATAACTGCTTTTCTACAGAATGTCTTTTATTTATTTCAGTATATTATGGGGGTACAATCATTTTGGTTACATATAATGTCTTTGCCTCACCCAAGCCAGGCCTACGCTTCCCCTATACAGTGCACTCTGCCTCCATTAGTTGAGTTTACCCTCTCCACCAGCCCCCACCTGACAGGCACCCAATGAATATTACTACCACGTGAGCACCTTAGTGTTGATCAGTTAAATTTTATACTGAATTTTATGGGTAACGTATTGTAGAGACTAAATTTTGTTAATGGCTTTCAAAGAGTTTTGATTTTTGTTTTAGTAGGGAGTTTATTCAGCTGGACTCAAACTACAAGCTCTGTTTTCCCTGCAGTTCACAGCAGCTGAAATCCCAGCTCAGTTCTCAGCCTTCCAGCTTTTTAGGCTCCTTGTAATATCTCTCATGCTTGCACGATTCAGGGTTGAGCCAAAGATTTGGATATACTTTTTTAAAATAGATTTTGGCAGCTTTCACTCTGTGAATTCCTTCTTTTTAGCATGTATTCCTAATCGTCCAGTCATGATGGCAGTACCAATGCCATCCTTTGACTCCTTTACTCAGTAAAATAGCGGTTTTCTTTAGCTTCCTGGCACTGCAGCCTAGAGAAAAAGCCAAATAAATAGGAACCTTTCCCTGTTCTATATTTTTCAGATGTGATTCCCCTCAAGTTTCTGCCTGCTTTTATCCTACTCCATTGCCTTCAAATAATAATTTTTTTAAAAAGTATTTTGTATAGGATTTAGAATTGTATTAATAGTTTGCAGTAGAGTCACCCCTAATCAAGCTAATCTACCATTACCAGAAGCAATATCTCTGCCCATTCATTTTTGATGCTCTCTTAATGACCCTTATTAAATTTCTTTAACCATGTAAAACAAATTCATTCTACATTTTTCACCTGATCATTCTTATTCTTGAATATTTTACAGATCTGTTTTTTTCTTCTTTCTCTTATACAGGCTTTTTAAAAATCTATTTGTGAATTTTTTCTTACTCTGGGCTCATATTGGTTAACGTGTTCTTTATACTTTGAGGTCTGCATTTAACGTTCTTTCCTGGAAAGATTCAGTTTACTTTTGTTTTTGGTTTGGGGTTTGTTTGTTTGTGTTAGACATGGAAAAGGATCCTCCAATTCAGGATTGCTCTAAACTAAATTTTTACTTTTTTGGAAAAACTAGGGAGTGAGGATTTTGGCCTCAAACCCACATGAGGAGATTTTCCCCACTCCATCTAAGGCCATATCTGTAGGAAGCAAGTTTCTTTACTTATGTGTTTCACTTTTTAAGCGTGGATGTTGCTCTTCAAGGGTTCTAGCTTTGTAATAGGGTACATAGTCCAAGTTACTTTTTAATAAGGATACTAAGCATAATCTCCTGTATTTATCCCCCTCCCGCCTTTAGTACCATGTGTAGGGTTCATTTCTAGGTCGTTGAGAATTGAAAGATGATCAGAGCAGCCACAGCTTCAGTCATTGCTTACTTCACTAGATTTCTGCTTTGCCACGATTTTCAAGTTTTGACTTTTAGCTTTTCCCTTACTTTATGACTAGTTGAGTTAGTCATACAGAAAGATGTGTTTTTGTAGCCAGCATTTTAAATGTTTGATAGCCGAAAGGTTTTTCAGGGTATCTAATATACAATGTTGTCAGAAAGAGAAGTTTCCTCTAGTTTTAAGTAATGTTACATTTGAGTTCTTTATTTACATTTGCCTTTAATCCAAGTGTTGACAATGTTATGGCAGAAACAATTTGTTGTACTTAGCAGAAAGGCCCTTGGGGGATTTTCTTCAGTCTAGTGACTTGTACACTGTATATAGCAGAAATTTGATACTACTAATGATACATTTCCATAGTTTTCCAGGCTGATGCTGGATTTTGTTTCTTCCTGAAGTGATAAAATGTTTATCACTTGTGATCACATTACTAACTTTCTTAGATCTATGTTTGTGATACTACCTATCTACAAAAATGGATAGAATTAAGTAAGACTATTAAAGAATTAAATTGTCTGTTTCAGAAGTTCTTTTTTTTCTAAGAATTCATGAATTCAGAGACAGTTATGATCAGAATAACATGATTCTAGTACTTAACTTAAATGAAGGAATATTTGAGTGGTCATCTATTCTTTCATTCCTCTCAAGCAAAATGACAATGAAATTGCTTTTTATAGATGATAATATATTCTATGTAAAATTGCCAAAGAAAACCACACTTTTAAAAACATGGTTGCAATATTTATCATCTTTCATACATATCCTCTATCCCATCTGTCCTACCCTTGCCTGTTGCCTCTTAGTTGCCTCAGTTTTCTTGACCTACCTAAGAAGAAATGTCAAAGATATTGATAAATATTTAGAAAAGAGTGACAATAATTTTCTTTACTGTCTTTGGCCAGTAAACAATCAAATTCATTGTCACTTTAAGAAATAGGGATGGCACAGCTCTTATGCTGTCTGCTACCATCATGTCACAGAGGTTACTATGGCAAAACTATCACATCTGCCCCATCTGGCCTTACATATTTTTTAAGTAGCTTGTTAATATGTCTCTGAGACGAAAACAAAACAAAACATATAACCATAAAAATCGAGAATTTTCTCTGCCCTCTAAATATCACAGTATTCTTTTATTGTCCCCAAATTGTTGTGTTTATACATTATGCCAGCTATTAAATCCATCTTCAGTTTGTTACCCCATTATATTGATCCCTATTATTTTCATCTCTTCTCACAAATCCAACTTTCTTATCCTTTCATAATGTTAGTGGCTTTTCTCTGAAATCTCAAGAGTATATGCCTCTCAAGATGAGTCATCATCATCCCTTCCAAATTCATGAAATATATATGTATATGTATGTGTGTATATAGATATACATAGATATAGATATAGATATAGATAATAGATACAAAATGCACCCTGTATGGAAACATCCAATTGGTATAGACTGATGTTGCTAAAACTTTTGATTCCAGGATCAGTTATAAATTTATAAATTTTCCTTAGTGGAGCTTGAAGATCAGTCAAGGTGAGAGCCTAGGGTCTTTATGTGGTTTCTGAGCACGATTCCAACCTTAGGTATGAGTATGGCCTTGTAGACTTCCTGGTATACACTGGAATTTTTCAAAGTCCTTATTCCTCAAAAGCATATCACTCTTGTTTTTCCTCCCGGGCTTTTCAGTGTGTCCCCCAACTAGTACCATGTGTCTTAGGGGGCATCAAGTAGCTCATTTGCCTTTGAATATTTTAAATACTTCTGTCTGTATAGCCATGTTGCTGCTTCTCTACCCTGAAAGAGTTCTGAATTAGAGAAATAAAGGTAATTCCTTCACATTAGGCTTTGGGGCACTTCCAGGCAAGTCAAAACAAACAACCTTTTCTTTGGAAACAAGAAGTCTTCTCTGCCCCTTTGGGCCCCAGGAGCCTCCACTGGGGATGTGGGTTGTCATCTTCAAGACCAAAGCTGAGCTGGGAAAGTGGGGATGGGTCAAGGTTGAGTTAAAATGTCACAAATATCTACCTGTCTTGAGGTACTTTTTTCCTGATTAAATGTAAATCTTTGACTACCTCCAGAATTCTGACAAAGTTTATTTTGACAGTTTTTGCCCTGTTTTCCAGTGTTTCAGAGGCAGGATGTATTCTTGGACTTCTCTACTCCATCATTTTTATTGACATCACTCCTACCATATTCTTTTATTATAACCGTTATCCTTATATATATATATACATATATTTGATTGAATATAGAATACAAACTAATTTCTTCATTCAATAGATTTATATTGTGTACATGTACATACTACATGCTAAAAACTGTCCTAAAAAGGAATATAAAACCATGAACAAGGCAGCCTGAAACTTTGTTTTAGGAGCTTTTATGTTTCTGAGAACACGTCAAATACCAAAGCTACTGGATCAGCTAACCAGAGCCCATGGACCAACACTTGCTTTTGTACATAAAGATTTATCGGACAACACCACACCCATTCCTTTACATATTGTCTGTGGCTGCTTTTGAAGTACAACATCAGAGTTGAGTACAAGCATACCTCATTTTATTGCACTTTGCTTTATGTACTTTGCAGATATTGTATTTTTTACAAATCGAAGGTTTGTGGCAACCCTGCATGGAGCAAGTCTATTGATGACATTTTTCCAACAGCACGTGCTCGCTTTGTGTCTCTGTGTCACAGTTTGGTAATTCTTGCAATATTTCAAGCTTTTTCATTATTTTTATAGTGTTATGGTGATCTGTGATCAAGGATCTTTGATGTAACTGTTGTAACTGTTTGGGGCACCACAAATAGTGCGCGTATAAGACATCAAACTCAGGAGGAAGACACAGTGGCAGGTGCAGCGGAGCCGTGTTGTTCCCGCTTCTGCTCCTGACTCACTGCTGTTCATTCTTGCCAAGGAACAAGTCGGTCAGGAAGCCACACCACAGCCATGGCTTTTAAAGATACCAGAAAAACACCCGTGGAGCCAGAGGTGGCAAGTCACCAAATTAGGATTACCCTAACCAGCCGCAACGTAAAGGCTTTGGAGAAAGTGTGTGCTGACTTGATTGGAGGTCAAAGGAAAAGAATCTCAAAGTGAAAGGAAAGGACCAGTTCGGATGCCTACCAAGACTTTAAGAATCACTACAAGAAAAACTCCTTGTGGTGAAGGTTCCAAGACTTGGGACCGTTTCCAGATGAGAATCCACAGCAACTTATTGACTTGCATAGTCCTCCTGAGATTGTTAAGGAAATTACTTCTATCAGTATTGAGCCAGGAGTTGAGGTTGAAGTCACCCTTGCAGATGTTTAAGTCAACCGTTCTAATAAATTGATTACCAGTTGTCAAAAAAAAGACATCAAACTTATTGATAAATGTGTGTGTTATGACTGCTTCAACAACTGGCCATTCCCCATCTCTCTCACTCTCCCTTAGTCTTCATATTCCCTGAGACACAATATCGAAATTAGGCTAATTAATAATCCTACAGCCTCAAAGTGTTCAAGTGAAAGGATGTGTCACACGTCTCCCACTTTAAATCAAAGGCTAGAAATGAAGAATGCTCAGTGAGGAAGGCAGATTGAAAGCTGAGATAGGCCAAAATCTAAGCCTCTTGCACCAAATAGTTATCCAAGTAGTGAATGCAAAGGAAGAGTTCTTGAAGGAAAGTAAAAGTGCTACTTCAGTGAACACACAAGTGATAAGAAAGTGAAATAGCCTTATTGCTGATCTGGAGAAGTTTTAGTGGTCTGGATAGAAGATCAAAGCCAGCCACGAAATTCCCTAATCCAGAGCAAGGCTCAAAATCTCTTCAATTCTATGAAGCCTGAGAGAAATGAGAAAACTGCAAAAGAAAAGTATGTAGCTAGCAAAGATTTTTTCATAAGGTTAAAGGAAAGGAACCGTCTCCATAACATAAAAGTTCAAGATGAAGCAGCAAGTGCTGATGGGGAAGCTGCAGCACATTATCCAGAAATCTAGCTAAGATCATACACTTCAATGTAAGCATAACTTACATTGGTGAAGGTGGCTACACATAAACCACAGATTTTTGATGTAGATAAAACAACCTTCTGTTGGAAGAAGAGGCCATCTAGGACTTTCATAGCTAGAGACGAAAAGTCAATGCCTGATTTCAAAGCTTCAAAGGACAGGCTGACTCTCTCGTTAGGGCTTGAGTTGAAGACAATGCTCATTGACCATTCCGAAAATTCGAGTATCTTTAAGAGTTATTCTAAGTCTACTCTTCCAGTGCTCTATAAATGGAACAACAAAACCTGGATGACAGCATATCTGTTTGCATTGTCAATGTACTCAGTCCCCCAAGAGCTCTGATGAAGATGTACGAGAAGGTTAATGGTGTTTTCATGCCTGCTAACACGACATCCATTCCGTAGCCCATGGATCAAGGAGTAATTTCAACTTTTAAGTCTTATTATTTAAGAAATACATTATATAAGATTATAGATTCCATAGATAGTTATTCCTCTGATGACTCTTGGCAAAGTAAATTGAAAACCTTCTGAAAGGATTGACCATTCTAGATGCATTAAGAATATTTGTGATTCATGGGTGGAGGTCAAAATATCAACATTAACAGGAACTTAGAAGAAGTTGATTCCAACTCTTATGGATGACTTTGAAGGGTTCAAGAGTTCAGTGGAGGAAGTAACTACAGATGAGGTGGGAATAGCAAGAGAACTAGAATTAGAAGTGGAGCCTGAAGATGTGGCTGAATTGCTGTAATCTCACGATAAAACTTTAATAGATGAGGAGTTGCTTCTTATGAATGAGCAAAGAAAGTGATTTCTTAAGATGGAGGCAGCAATAGGGCTTGAGAGAATTGACTCCAATTTTGAAAGAAGTTCTACTGTGGGTAAAATTCTATTAAATGGCATCACATGCTACAGAGAAACCTTTCTTGAAAGGAAGAGTCCCTAGATGTGGCAAACTTCATTTTCATTTTATTTTTAAAAATTGCCACAGCCACCCCAACCTTCAACAACCACTACTGTGATCAGTCAGCAGCCATCAACACTGAGAAAAGCCCCTCCACAGCAAAAAGATTATGAGTCACTGAAGGTTCAGAAGATCATTTGCATTTTTAGCATAAAATATTTATTTATTTATTAGAAATGGGGTCTCATTATTACTATTGTACATTTAATAGACTACAATATAGTGTAAGCATAACTTTCACGTGCACTGAGAAATGAAAAAATTTGTGTCATTCACTTTATTGTGATATTTGCTTCATTATGGTTGTCTAGAGCTGAACCCATAATATCCCCAAGGTATGCTTGTAATTCCAACAAAGCTGAAAATATTTAACTTTGACCCTTTATCTTTTAAGACTCTTGTACCAAGGTTTTGATACTAAATTTTAAGGAGAACAGAGACCCTATTACATGCAAGAATGTATAAATGTTATGATTACAATGTATTTCAAATACATAGGCAAGGAAAAATAAATTATTAATGGATACTTATTTGACCTCAATGTGCCAATAAAATTATTAATATAAAAGAGAACACCATATGGAAAATATTGATAAAGCTACTTTCCAATTAATTATGTACACAATTCAACCTTTGCATATGGGTATAAGATTTTTAATATAATTGGCATGTCACTTTATTTTTAAACTTTCCACACAATTCTGTACTGAAAATTATAGCCTGATTTTAGACAATAGCATGGCTCTAAAATTGTGCAGCATCAGAGGAGTTGTATTCCAAATTTATAGGATAGTCTTAGGCTAAAGTAAAGAGAATCTATGTACATTTAGCCAGAGAATTATATTAAACAGTTTTACAAAGATCGTTTTAGAAACAACCACTTCAGAGCAGAGTAGACATTGACCAATGTATTCAATCTTAAAAACAACTCCACCCAGAGAGACAAGGAAACTGGTGAGGATTATCTTGCTGACTTCAGAAAAGAAAAGAATTTCATACTTATTTGTCACTAACACTATGTACAACAGGGAGTACATGGTTGGGCTTAGCAAAAAGAAGATATCAATAGTACTGATGCATAAGTAGCATCTAAGAAACTGGGAAAATTAGTACTATAAAAATCGTTTGGCCGGGCGTGGTGGCTCACGCCTGTAATCCTAGCTCTCTGGGAAGCCGAGGCGAGTGGATTGTTTGAGCTCAGGAGTTCGAGACCAGCCTGAGCAAGAGCGAGACCCCGTCTCTACTAAAAAATTAGAAAGAAATTAATTGGACAACTAAAAATATATAGAAAAAATTAGCCGGGCATGGTGGTGCATGCTTGTAGTCCCAGCTACTCGGGAGGCTGAGGCAGTAGGATCGCTTGAGCCCGGGAGTTCGAAGTTGCTATGAGCGAGGATGATGCCACGGTACTCTAGCCTGGGCAACAGAGTGAGACTCTGTCTCAAAAAAAAAAAAAAATCATTTTATCTGCAACTTTCTTCAATACACTTCTAATCGAAGTATTTTTCAACTTCTGGATACAGAGATTACAGATAAACATAATCTCTTAGCACCCTAGAGAACTAAGACCAGCACTAGACAGTTATCTAGAAAGTGCTTAAACTTGTTCCCCTAAAATCTGAAAGCAATTACTATTAAAATATCTGACTATATTAAAATACTGCCACAAACCTCTAGGAGCATTATTGGCTTGGAAAAAGCCATAAACTAACATAGACATAACATGCTTTGTATTATCTTTTTTTAATCTTGAAGGAATTGTTGATTTAATTATGACAAAACTTTTTTAGAGCAAGACTCAAATCACCTATATACAGCAATATATTGCACAACCCCAATTCCTACGGACACCATACTAACTTCGTCTTTTAACACACCGTAAGATTGTCAATTAGTGTCAAATTAAATCCAAGACAGACACATTAATTCTCACTAGGTTAAAACATTTCATTAGATGTTCTGTTGAACATGTTCCCTCTGAAGATTTTTTTGGTAATTATTAAAGAATGTTTGGGCCTCTGCAGTTCAATCTTTTCCTCACATGTCTATACTGCTTTCCAATCATCTAAGTGTGATAGAGTTTTAACTAGAAATCACAGGTGGTCAGACTGGCAGAGAGGCTGGATGAAGCAAACCAGATACATCAGATACATCTGTAGCATCAGAAACAAGATACCTTAACCAAGCAGCGTCTGACAGTGTTTGCATAAAAATGTTTTTTGATGGTGGAATGTTATTCAGACCTATTTTTGAAAATCTCAATTTAATTGGCAATTCAGCTGCACCAAGATTTCTAATAATGACATAGTTACAAAGGGGTACAAATTTTCAAAAGGTGATTTCCACTAGACTCTGAAATTATAAATGTAATATGTTTTCGTAAAGTTTATTTTTGTGTGTTTTTGCATTTGTCTTATAGCTTTGAAAACAACAACAGGGAACTCTGTGTTCAGCTCCGTGTGAATCCTGTGCTTCACTCTGCCTGACCTCTGCCTTCATCAGACTTCATCTGAGGTGGAGAGTAACCGCAAATCTGGCTGAGGGGGGAGGCTCAAAGAATGTAAGAAAATAACAACAACAACAAGAAAAGTCCTAAAGCTGTAGATGCAGAGCCCAGATAATATCGTAATTGCCTATTGGATAGAGAAGGAAAACTGACCTGTAAGTGTAGAAATTACAAACTTCAAAAAGATTTTTAAAAACTCTGCTTATTATTGATGATTTAGTAAGGGTAGCAGTGAATTTGAGAAAAATTAGAAAGTGAGATATCAGAGAAAGGGGAATCAAGTCTCATCTTAATTTGTGGCTCTGAAGTGAAAGGTTGTGGACTATCATATACACATTATCAGCATTGCTCATTAAATTCGGTGTGATGAGGGGATTATAGTAATACCCAGAGCAGTAATAAGAGGGTGAATTTAATAGGATCAACTCCAAATGAGTGGGACAAAACTCACAAGGAATGATTTTGTGATCCTGTGAAAGGCTGACATTATGGCATCTTCCCTCCTGGCCTGTGGGAACCAGGAATGAGTAGAATCCACTTGGAGCAAAGAAGTATGTATCCATCTTTTGCAAACAATATTAGGTTGCATAAACAGAAACTATAACTAAATACCATGGAAGGGGGGCAAAAATCCTGCAACATATTCATTTTTTCAACTATATTATAATAGCACTGAAAATAACAGATCAATAGAAACTGCAAGCTCAACAAAACCTTAGAGATGGGTTGCACCACTCTGGGTTGCAGATAAGGAAACTGAGGTGTAAAGTGGATTGTGAACATTTTGAGCCAAATGTATACATACACATACAACACATATGTGTGTGCACACACACATACACCTTGCCCCTGAAGTGACTCGTCTTTCACCTCCCTTTGCTTTGATAATTAAGCCCTGTGCAGAAGATCTTTCATAAGCAGCTTTGTTTTCAGAAAAAACAGCAGGCTAAGCTTGTTAGCACATGCAAAATACAGCAAAGAGTTAAATCTCTATGCAAAAATGCATTAAAATTATCTGAAAGGACACACACAAAGCCAATAAGAGGACTAAACTCGAAGGAGGAGGTGAAAACAGAAGAATTAGAGTGGTGGGCAAAGGCAATTTTAGTCTCATTTATATATAATGTTTTCATTTTGGATAAGTAGAATGTCTTCATGTACTAGCTGTGCAAATAAAAATTTAATTTTAAAAAATAGTGTTTTAGTAGCTATAAGTTAATGTTATCATACTTACATATCCTTTTTTCTTTCTCAGGTTTATATTTTTAAAATGCTAAGACAAAGAACACAATATTATCATCTCCTCAACTCTAGTTGTGATATCTCAAGACCTAACTAGATAACTTTTTGTGACTAAGCCTAGGAAAGGTCAGGTCTTTTCCTATCAATTTTTACCATAATCCTTTATGTATTTTTTTCTATCTAACTGATAGATTACTGCATCACAAACAACGCAAGAGATAGATATTCTTTCTATGGTACCTATTACCAAACCAGGCACCATATAATGGAACAATTACTATCAATCACAATTTTGTCTGAAAATTTTATGAACTACCAGGAAACTAAAATCTTTGTACGAAAGAGAGTAATAAAATTCCAGACATACAAACATTTCATAAAAATATGATAGAAACAGATAATCCTAACATATGAATCCAGTGTTTCATCTGATTTCAACAGGTCTGTGAGAATTTGATGGGAACCAGTGTTACCTGTTGTGGCCAGCTTCTGAGGCTGTCACATTTAGCAAAGTTGGGGCTGACATTCACTTTTAAATTTTAATCATTTGGACACATTGTAAATAACTTTTAAATGTGAAAAATAACAGAAAATTCTACTAATATAACTCTCTAAATTGGTTTCCATTGCCATTATTCCTGGACATCACATTCTAATCTAATGTGCATAGGAATGTAATGGAAGTAGAGTTTTAGACCTGGAAAAAAACTTTGAAATCTTCTAATTCAGCTTCTTCAGATGAGAAATCAAGAACCAAAAGCTGGAGTTATTGATTTAAAGTCACTCAGCAAGTTAGTAATAAAGTCAACTGGGACAAATGTGCTTATCAACATATAGAGTATAAAAGTGTTTTCTTCTGCAATCAAATTAGAAGAATAAAATTGGTATGAGAAAGATAGCCATCACAAGAGTTTGTTAAATATTTTAAGACACACTTAAGCAAAAGCTTGCTTCTAATATAGAATTTTTTTATATTTTATTTTTCTGTTTAACGAACCTTACTTTCTCTTAGTTAATATCCAGCATCACCCTATGCTTTCTAATTACGATAAAATTCCTGACATTGTTCCTTACAGATAGAGCAGTGTCAGAACAAGTGGACTCTTGCCAATTCCCCAATCGCTCATTTTGTAAACTTTTTATTCTTTGCCCTCCTCCTGTGACTAAATCAAACCTATGAAGTCCTACTGGGTAATTCCCTTTCATTTTGTGCTGAAAAGTGCTCTTCCTCTTGCAACCTGATGTACAACTGAACATTTCAATAAACAGCATGGATTCCTAAGTTTGAAAGCAGACCATCTGTGCACCAAACACCTGGGTGTAAAGAAGGAAGCCTCTCATTATTGATTCAAAGCAGGAATATGAATTGGGGAACTCTGGAAAAGTATCAGACAATACATTCAAAGGTACTAGTAAACTAAGAGCTTCACACAATGCCTGATGTTGCTTTAACTTCCCTTCGGTTTTTCTTTTTTTCATTACTTTATATATAGGGTTACCAGATTTAGCAAATAAAAGTATAAGGTGTCCAGTTAAATTTAAATTTCAGATAAATGACAAAGAATTTTCTAGTATAAGTGTGTCCCAAATATTGCATTGGATATACTTATGCTAAAAAATTCTTTGTTGTTTACCAGAAATTCAAATTTAGCTGGCCATTCTATATTTTATCTGGCAACCCTAGTTATATGCAGACACCTTCGACCTATCTCTGAAAATAATCTAGTCTTTCCTATGGGTTAATATGTGATTTTCACATATTTGGAGGAGAGAGATATTCTATGAGTAACCATCTTATAAACTTTTCCTCAAGACCTGACATGGAAATTTGCCAGACTCAGCATATTGGGAAGTCCACTGGTAGGCCAACATTTCCTTAAAGGGCCAGATAGCAAATATTTTAGTTTTCGCAGGGCATACAGTCTTGTTGCAACTATTCAAGTCTTCCTTTATAATGCGAAAACGGCCACAAACAATGTGTACATAAGTGGGTGTGGCTGTGTTCCAACAAAACTTTATTTACAAAAACAGGTGTTAGGCTGGATTTGGCCCACAAGTGGCAGTTTTCCAACTCATGTCACAACTGAACTGGCACTTAGGTGATATTCCAGTGATATTAAATTTAACTTCTTGGAAAATCAGTCCAACCTATTGGATATAACTGGACTTCCAAAAATCATAAAAATATCAAGATTGTTAAGGCAATGAAATCAAGCTTTTGCATGAATACTCTGCTTTATCCCTCTGGTACTGAAGGGAGATGAGAATGAACATAAGATCATTTGTGTTGGAAACATTAATTAGAACTAATTAAATTTAGTACGTTGTACTATTACATCATTCATAATACAGAGAGACACTGTATTCACTTAGCAAAATTTTAGCTTTTTAAAAAAATAATGGAAATACTTAAAATTAAAATTCAAAGATGGAGGCCGGGTGCAGTGGCTCACGCCTGTAATCCTAGCACTCTGGGAGGCCAAGGCGGGAGGATCCTTTGAGCTCAGGAGTTCGAGACCAGCCTGAGCAAGAGCAAGACTCCATCTATACTAAAAAAATAGAAAGAAATTAGCTGGACAACTGAAAATATATAGAAAAAATTAGCCAGGCATGGTGGCACATGCCTGTAGTCCCAGCTGCTTGGGAGGCTGAGGCAGTAGGATCACCTGAGCCCAGGAGTTTCAGGTTGCTGTGAGCTAAGCTGACGCCATGGCACTCTAGCCCAGGCAACAGAGTGAGACTCTGTCTCAAAAAAAAAAAAAAAAAAATTCAAAGATGGAAAATTTAAACAAGAAAAATAACACTGAAGAAGACATCCTGTTACACAAGGGCAGCTGAAAGGCAGACAAATAACAGGATATGGCTGGTAGAATAAACAGAGAGAGACAAGGCTTAAGTAGTTTCCGTGCCACGTTGCTGAGCTGTGGTAACCAGAGAAGCACAGAGGCTGATTCAAAATGGATACAGGAAAAGTGAATACGGCATGCAGGAAGAGCGACAAAAAGAGCCAAGGGCCAGGAAAGAACGAGATGGAATGATGTCTTAGAGAGATACCTTCCCTGGCAAGACTCGTGGAAAATAGAGCCCCAGAGATTGGTTTTGTTTATGCACTCTTGCCAGCAACTACTTGTTTACAATACAAAGGTTAAGTCAAAGATGACGGGTGTACCTGACGATGACAGGAAAGCATTTTTACAGTAAGCGTGTTTTGCTGTCCTAGGGCTTTCATCTGGTAGGAAGAATTCAGACATACATTTAAAATCAATCATGCATGTGACAGCCAAGGATGCATTTCAGATAATCCATTGGGACAAATGTTTCACTTGCTAAATTTGAGACGCAGATAAAGAGATGCAAAAGCAAATTGAGTGGGAAAAATTTCACTTTATTAAATAAGGTTCTTTCTCCCTTTTCATCAGTATCAGAGCCGGAATAAACCTGACACAATAGTAACTGCGGAAATGACTGAAATGAAGTAAAGAGGTTATTGTCATTGAGTAGGTATCCCCATGGCAATGGGAATAGACTTTGTACAGTAAGAGTGGAAAGAATGAATGAATAATGAATAGACACGATCTGTATTCTTAGAGCTCAGAGTCATTCTGATGGTTGTGAGGATGTGCCCGAGGAGATAAACAGGAGTCATCATATCAGAAATGACCAACATTCTAGCTTTGCTAGAATTAACTAATTTGTGGGATAAAATTCTCTCCAAGTTATATTGCAAATTAAGAGAAAACAGCCCAAAATAGCTTTAGCTACTGCTTTGTTATCACAAAAATGGAAACTGAATTACTCTTAACAGGAGAATGTATGCACTGATCAAAATAACTTTAAAAAATTCCCAGCTCCTGTGGAAATTATTTTTTTTGCATATCTCACACTAAAATATATAAGAAAGAGTTCTTTGTGATGAAGTCACTAGATATCATCAAAGGAAAAATTTATCTTGCTGGAGGCATAATAACTAACCTTCACAGAGCACTTTTTAAGTGTCAGGCATGGTGGCAAGTGCTTTGATGTAAGTTTAACAACTCTGGGAAGAAGGTATTATTAATATCTCTATTTTCATATAGAGAAAAATTAGACCTAGAAAGGCTAAGTAGCTTGCTAAGGAACACAACTAAGAAGTGGTAGTGCAGAGATTCTACTGCAGGCTGCCTCATCCAAAAGCCTGAGTCTTGATCACGACTCTACACTAAAAGGTTTTCTGCATGCCCAGACTGAAATATTTGGTCACTCACCCCCAGGGCAACAGTCACTGTGGCCCTCATTACTTGGCATTTGCACCTGGGTTTTGTGGACGAGGTTTCCTGCCGCAGGTCACAAACCCTGCTCATCTCTTCACTCATGATACTGGCTCCTGGCTAGAAAGGTGATCTGATTGTGTTATCTGTCACCACACTGATCTCCACAGTTCATTCTGTCAATCCTACAGGCTAAGCAGATGTGTCTTTTCTCCCTCTCTCCAGCCAATGGTCAGCCCTCAAGAAGCCCATTCTAGAAGGTATTCTTTCCTGATTGAATTAATCATAGTGCAATGATCACTTAGGGAAGTTTTATTCAAAGCATGTTCCTCAAAATGGCAGAGCAGCAACACCCCAGAGCTTGATAGAAAGGCAACTTCTCAGCCCCCACTCCAGACTTACAATATCACTGTCTTTGCAGTGGAAGCCCACAAATCTTCATTTTACCAGAATCCCAAGGTGAGTTGCAAACACGTGACAGTTTGACAAACACCAACTTAGGGGACTTCCTATGGCCATCACTTTTCCTCATATTTAGAAGATTCCTGGCTCTGTATCCGGGGATTCAGGAGTCACAATCAATTCTCCAGGGCAGGCATTCCCAGTCTCAGCTGGCTAGAGATTCCCTGGCTAGAGATAGTAGATATTGGTTGTAGCCACACTTGAAAAAAATGTCTCCTCATTATAGAATGATGAACTGTATGTCTTTCTTGGAGCCCTAGTTCTCCTCAGATTCCCAAAGAAATAAGTAACACAACAAGCTTCATCCTAGGATCAGACCTATCACAGCTCCTGGTTACTCCTGGGCTTTGATATACTTCACTGTATAAAAGAGCTCAAAGCTGAGACCCAAAAACTACATAGAATTCAGTTCAATGTAAGGTGATAGAAATCATGGCAGCTGAAAGTGAAAGTTAAGTGACAAATTTGTGATAGAGAAACACCATTCCTGCCTTCCAATCCTTCAGTTTATTCCTGGCTGCTTCAGCAATCACCTTTTCCTGAACGTTTACTTAATATTCAAGAGATTAATTTTGATTAAGTGCCCAGTACCAGAGTCCTATCCTGCCAAACAAGAGGTTTATAGTTTACTTGAAGGGATGCCGTGAGTGTATAAATTTTACAAAGGTAATATAAACAAAACAAGAAGTTCCAAACAAAATCACCAATTATTTATATTACAAGCTAGGTGGAAGCTCTATCTAAACACAACCTGATCGTCTCATTTATGAACAAGTCCCAGCAACCTATCTTTGATAAAAAAGAAAACAAATTAAACTTGAGTTTCAATCATACATCACCAGGGCGCCTCAGTGAAGATTGCAAGCAGCTCAAATGGGTAAAATCGCAGTTTTTCAAAAGTGCTTAGTATACATTTCCTTTAACTTTAAATTAATTTTCTTCCTATTTTTTCATCTTGTACTAAAGATTTACCCCCACCTGTCTCTGCATCTCACTTCCTCCTTGTCTATCTCTGTATCAGTCACCCTATCCTTGAAGTTTTTGCATCTCCCTCCTTGTGATCACACAACTTATTTTAGATCTGGCCAGAGTTTCTTTAGAAAATTTCAATCTGGACTCCTAACACCCAGAATTTAAATTCATTCTGCATCCGGACAAAGCAGGAAGGAAAAACTGGTAGAGACAGACATAACATGAAGGCAGATGTCAAACAATAGTGGGTTAAGAAAAAATAGATGTCAATAAAGTAGGAGAGAAATTGGATCAATAAACACATAAGCAGAAAGGTAGCTGATCTGGGAGAATAAAGATCCTGTAAAAAGGATCATAAGACTTTGCAAAATCTAAACAAAAGGCTTCAACTAACCGTGGCCTGGGTATCTGAAATTTAGCACTTATACTTTACAGTTACCTTAATCACTTATAAGTAAATGGCGTAATTATTCTTCAGCTATGAATGTGCATGTCTATACTTTTCAGGTAGAATGGTCAAAATCATTGTTATATTAAAATTTGAGTTAAATATGTTTTCACTTTCTAATATTCTATTAACATCAGCAAAATTATTGCATAGACTACATGTAACTTTTCAAAAAGCAAAAGCAAGGAAATTTTGGCAAGTTGGTAGTATAGGAAAAACTGTCCTTAATATAGTTTTCAAAAGCATCTCTGAATCTAATGGTTGATCCAAACAGAAGCAGATTGTCAAATGTGCAGCCAATTGATCTTCTAGGAGGAACCAGTCACGTAAATCTCCATTTTGGCCCCATTCGCGTCTACTGTCATTTGAGCACTGGGTAAATATTTCTGATGTCTACTTCATATTTGCAAAATGAGTTATATAAGTAAACACATTAAATATATTGTTTAAGGATACTTACATATGTGCTAATAGTCTTCTTTAAAGGAAGAAGATGCTAAACATAAAATTCAGAATAAAAGTTACGTCCCAGAAGGAAAGCAGTAGATTTCTATAAGGAAAAGCACAACGGTATTGGTGATGCTCTAGTTCTTAAATTAGGCAATGGATGTGTATTTTATTACTTGCCATCATAACTTATATCTGCATGACTTCATATGTGTAAAATGTTACATAATAAAAATTTAAACAAATCATCCACAACTTTTATTATTCTACCAAATCTACAGAATGCCAATTCAGAAAAACCCCTAGAGTTATGAAAATTCATGTTTGAACACTAATTATATAGGGGATTAAAGAAGGCGTATGCCTTAAAATATTTTTCTAATTGATTTGAAAGTAGGGAAGACATATCCCTCTGCCAAAGAAATCAAGAAAAGGACACCTGACCCTTCTGTTTCTTCGCTGTTCATGAATGTAATAATGACAATTTATAATTTATAATTTATAACCAATTTCCCACAGAAATTATAAGTTTTACAGATAGGCTGAGATGTATTTAAAAATGAAATGTTTTTTCTTAAATACTAGGTTACTATAGTTGGGATAAATGTCTATAAATGCTACCAGGGTGTTGAAGAAGAGAATAAAATAAAGGATCTACTATACATTTTTAAAATCTTTTGATTTTTAAAAGTTAGGTTTATGTCCAGAACAGTTTTTCCTACATTTTCTTCTAGAATTTTTATAATTTGATGCCTTATATTTAAGTCTTTAATTCATCTTGAATTAATTTTTGTGTATAGCAAGAGATAGACCTCCTGTTTTATTCTTCTGCATGTGTCTATCCAATTTTTCCAGCACCATTTATTGAATAGGACGTCCTTTCCCCAGTATATGTTTTTGTCTGCTTTGTTGAAGATCAGTTGGTCATAGCTATATGGTTTTGTATCTGGGTTCTCCATTCTGTTCCATTGGTCTATATCTCTACTTTTATAACAGTATTGTACTGTTTTGGTTACTACAGCCTTGTAGTCTAATTTGAAGTCAGGTAATGTGATGTCTCCAGATTTGTTCATTTTGCATAAGATCGGCTATTCAAGCTCTTTTTTGGTTCCAAATGAAGTTTAACATTATTTTTTCTAGACCTGTGAAATAAGACATTGGTATTTTGATGGGAATTGTGTTGAATCCATAAACTGCTTTAAGCAGAGTGGACATTTTAACAATGTTGATTCTACCAATCCATGAGCATGGGATGTTTTTCCATTTGTTTGTGTGGGGAAAAACTCTTCTAGGCCTAGGCAAAGGATTTATGACTAAGACCCCAAAGGCAAATACAGCAGCAACAAAAATAAGTAAATGGGACTGAATTAAATTAAAAAGCTTCTGCATAGCAAAGGAAATAATCAACAGAGTAAACAAGCAACCTACAGAATGGGAGAAAATATTTGCAAACTATACATCTGGCAAAGGACTAATATCCAGAATGTACAAAGAACTCAAACAAATCAGCAAGAAAAAAACAACCCCATCAAAAGTGGGCAAAAGACATGAACAGAATTTTTTTCAAAAGAAGATAGGCAAATGGCCAACAAACATATGAAAAAATGTTCAGTATCATTAATCATTGGAGAAATGCAAATTAAAACCACAATGAGATACTACCTTACCCTTGTCAGCATGGCCATTATTAAAAAATCAAAAAATAATAGATGCTGGCATGGATGAAGAGAAAAAGGAAGACATATACACTGTTGATGGGACTGCAAACTTATACAGTCTATATGGAAAACAGTATGGAGATTCCTCAAAGAGCTGAAAGTAGACCTACCATTTGATCTAGTAATCCAACTACTGGTTATATACTCACAGGAAAAAAAAATCATTTTATCAAAACAACAAATGCACTTGGATGTTTATTGCAGTACAATTCACAATTACAAAGATATGGAATCAACCTAAATGTCCATCAGTTCATGAGTAGATAAAGTGGATGTACATCCCATGGAGTACTACTAAGCCATAAAAAGGAATAAAATAATATCTTTTGCAGCGACTTGGATGGAACTGGACACCATTATCCTAAGTGAAATATCTCAGGAATGGAAAAACAAATACCACATATTCTTACTGTAACAGAGAGAATGGCCTAGAAAAACAAAAAAAGGGCAAAAAGATTTTGTCTTTTTAAAACTTTCCCCACTCTTTTGGAAATTGCAGCCTGGCCTGCATCCCTGAGACAGGTTAAGTCTTTTGTTAAAACTCCCAGGTGGCACCAGCCCCCCATGTGGGCGGCTGGTGGAGTTGACAGGATTTGTCTTTGGCAAAGATGGGGATTAGAATAGTTAACCACAGTAATTGCCTGAAGCCGAGAACCCTCCCTTTAAAAGCTCTGTATTTCTGCCTACGTTCAGGAAATGTGGGATTTTGAGACGAGAAGGTTTACCATATTTCCTCTTTTGTCGGCCAAAGTAAACTCTCTTTCCTTTCTCCTCAAACAGCTTGTCCTCGCTCTTCTGATTTGGCCTTGTGGACAAGTGGCCGAGCTTTCAGTGACATTACTAATATGTGGGAACTAAACAATAGGTACACATGGGCACAAAGAGATGTAAAGGACACTGGAAACTAAGAAGTGGAGAGGACGGCTGGTGGGAGGGTGAGGGATAAAAACTTACCTATTGGATACAACGAACACTGCCTTGGCAGTGGGCACACTGAAAGCCCTGACTTTAGCATTATACAGCTTATCCATACAACAAAAACATTAACATTTTGAAATTTTAAAAAGTTAGATTTATGAAAACAATCAAAAATAATGAAAACTTGAATTGGTGCTTTATCAGCACATTTGGAATTATCTTAGGTATGGATATAAACAAGAAAAATGGAGATCGGGCAATAATGAGGTAAATTTATAACTTGTTGAATGAACATGCCCTAAGAGTCAGCATTCATTGGTGGGTAGTGGAATCCAGGGCTCTTCTCAGATTCAGGTTATAAAGTAATTTTTATCAATGTAGCAGATTACAGGAGTATGGGAAAATTAGTTAATGAAATATAGGATATAAAGAATATTCCAAATGGTCTTTCCCAGCTACATTGGTGGAACAAACCCAACAAAATATATGTAAAGTCCAACACTTAGGTTTATAAACTGTAGTAATAAGGTATATGTGAAACAAAAAAGTTACTAGAAGGGGATTTGATCTCTGTCTACATTAATAGAAGTAGAGTGTTCAGAAGGAGTGAAGCAATCATTCTCTACTCTGAACTGGTCAGCTTCTATTCAGGAAATTTTGTGTTCATTTCTGAGTGTCATATCTAAATACATACAACTATTATGTACCCATAATGAATAAAAAGAAAAAAAGAGATGTTGAAGAAAACAATGAGGGTAATGAGTTTTCTTGAATTAGCATCATATATGGAGTAGTAGATATCTAAACCAAAGAAGAGAAGACATGGCAGGGAAGGGAAGATGAATTCTCAACTGTGTATACAATTACTTCAGGAAATCTCATGTGAATGAAGAACTAGATTCAATCGGCCTATTGTTGTCTGTGAGACTGAGGATATAACCAAAGAAAGGAAGAATTATCTGAAACTTTTTCTTCCGTGGAGATAATTAAACTGAGGTAGAATGCTATACAGGAGACTCAAGTATTTGATACAGGTTATATGAGATTAATTTTAAGATCATTTCCAAATCTAAATGTGTGTGTCTATGTGCATGTGTCTGTGTGTAATTTTTAATTTATACATTTTTAAATAAATGCAATTTTTAAGATTTTAAAAAAATATATTAGCTCAATAAAATTTTGACTTAAACTAGAACATAAAGGGAGGGCAAAAATGAGAATCAAGAGAGTCTAGAAAAACTGATGTTGAGAAAAAGATTAAAACAAAGAAAAATAAAATATGGTGACAAAGAGGGCATTAATGTTCCCCTCAGCTTAACTAAACTTTAGACAGGCCTCTTCCTGACTCTGGGCTCTGACCTTTCTTTTCTTAGAGCATTTACTTTAAAAAAACTTTTAACTGTAAATTCTTTCTCTGCCCCTTTGAGATGTATATTTTCTCGCAGTCTTTTGCCAGTTTTACAACCCAAAAATGTCTTTCTCAAGGACATGGGAGCCATCTCTTTGAAAGGTAATTATCAAGGAAGGTAGTGCCCTTATCTCTCAGTCTTGGAGGGCGGGAAGGAGCCCAATGTCCTTGGGCACCAATTAGCAAAACATATGGCATAATGACAGAGAAGAACATTTGAAAATTCAGGAAAAAATTGCTCAAAGTGCTCAACACATCCCATTGGCCCTAATGGCCTCCAGCATTTTTCTACTAGCTCACCCCAGTACTTAAAAACTCTCCTGCCTTTTGTTTTAGCATAATTTAGTTCAGACTGAGGTCTCTCTCCCATATTGCAATAGGCTGGAATAAAATCTTACTTGGCTATTTAACTTTCTCCAGGGCAAATACTGCTTTGACGATGGCAGGCAAGGTAAGACCCAAGGGTAGAAAGCCAGGCAAGAAACCAAGGTCTATACAGGTGTCACTATCCAGCAAACATTTCTTAGTGCCTATTAGCAGTCTATAATTGCAGGGAATATAGTATTTATAGTCTACTAGCACAATAGGGCTTTGCCACAAATGACTTCAATTTAGTTGAAATAAGCAGTGGCTTGAGAGATCTCATAAAGTTCTATGAACGAATCATAAAGTTGTAAGGTTGATGTTAGAAACCAAAGTCCCAAGAAGCATGTGTAAAATTCCAGCAACAATAGGAGTAAGGCAAGAGATTTTTGAGACAGCTAATACAGAAACAAGAGTCAATTACCAGGCATAAATACTAGCAGAGTGGTTGAGAAGGTGACATGGAATAAAAAGTGTGGTAAGAGTGGCAGAGCCTGACTCTCCTCTCCTCAGCCCTCAATTAGTATGTGATCCCCATAGGGATCATACACAGACACACACACACACACACACACACAGAGACATGTTCCAAAAAGCTGGGGGAGCCAGGGAGGTCAAGTCAGCTGTCTGCTTTAATGATATAAACAATAACAACGACACCCAATAATAGATTGTGCCATGCCAAGTGTTTTACATACTTTACATCATTTAATTCTTCCTAAAATCCAATGGAGAAGATGCCCACTTGTCTGATAAGGAAACTGAGTCTCAGAGAAGTTACACAGCAGAAGGTGAAGCTGACATTTACACTAAGGCTGATTCCAAAACCCATATTCTTACCTGATTAATCCAGTGGTCCTCAATTCTAGCTAAATGTTAAAATCACCTGGCGTGCTATTTAAAATAACAATGTTTGATTCCCATCTCCAGAGATTCAGGTTTAATTGGTTTGGGGTGAGGCCCAGACATTAGTGTAAGAAAGTAAAAAATAAAATGAACCCTACTCAAGGTGACTGTGCTATGCAGCCAATGTTGTGAACTATTGCATTAGTTATTCTGTTGCTCCTCCTACCATTTCTGTGGTAGAAATAATAGCACAAATCAATACCAGCAGAGACAGAGCTGGCTTTTTACCACTTCCTCACCTCTGATTCACCTTAGAAAACAGCATTCTGGCTTCCACACTCACTATCCACTCAGACTGCAACATGCTGCGAAAGCTGCCAATTAACTTCTACCTGACAAATCCACAATCCTTTTAGTCCTAGATCTTCCTGCATCATTTGACACTATGATTAGAGCATCATCCATTTTGTGAAATACCATGTCTGTGGAACTATCGTGCAGTTCCCTCCGAGTTTTCTTCCTGGGCTCATCCCAGTAACTTGTGTGTTTCCCAGGTGTTTCCCAGGGTTCTGTCCTCACCCTCTACTTTTCTCATTCCACTCATGCATTCCTGCAGAGTTATCTCACCTGCCCCTACATTATCAACTACCCCCAAGAAAAACAAACTCCATGTTTCTATCTCCGGCCTAGTCTCTGTCCTGGGCCTCAGCTCCACATATCCAGCTGCCTATTCCACATATCTCCACCTGTTTTATTGTAGACCAAGGATTCCTGGACCTTGGGGGATTGCAGCCCAGGAGCCAAGGGTCTCCCATTTGATGCAGAACCTGTTGTTCTGTGCATCGTGTAGGGGGCAGAGTGATCATTTACTTATTAGCTCCATGCCTTGCAAGCTTACCTCTTATGCCTCAGAAGGCATTTGCCCTGCTGATGTCAAAGCAAAAGCTTACTAAGAATATTATTTTAATGGAATGTTAAGAAAATAGAAATTAAGAGAAATGTATTTTGCAACAGCCTTTGCCTGTTTCCAGGTTCTTTTATACAAAATTATTCTACTGGGACATACGCCAAAGGAGAAGTTGCTCATAGTCATGGTTGATTTGCTATTTCCTTATTCTGACTCTGTACTGCTATCTAGAACTAGTATACAATACTCAGTTTTGTTTTTCACTTCAAATATTTAAGAAAATAGATATAATTTATTTCCCAATTATTTAGCTATATATAGTTGGTGTGCTTTCCTGCCTTTTTCTCATTTCTGAGAACACATTTGTTAAAATATGTTGTTTAATACAGACAAATTGTTAGTTGTATGTTCCAATTTTGTGATAAATTAATGTTCATTAATTTTACTATAGAAGGCAATGATATTCTGAAAGAAATCACTTTTTGATCATTAGTTATTTTTATAGTATTATTCTTAACAATTATGATACTAGTGATAATAGTGATAATAACAGATAAATTATTTTCTTTAGTGAAACTTTTTCATAGTTTATGTTGACTATTATTAGAATGTTCATCTTAAAGTATCTATCTCTAATATATCAGAATGAAAAAATATTATAGCATCCTTTATTTTTACTAGAGTTATGAATGAGTAATAAAGTTATATAAGTTAAGCACCTGGCTCAATAATTGAAGTCCACATTTATGAGTTACAAGCCTAAGAGCTGCTTGCTCAATATTAAGTGATAATTATATGGATGGGTGCACCATTTAATTTATAATAAAGTATGAGTGCTTTGCAATTTATGTTAAGACAAAAATCCAATTAGGAGGTTTGCAAATTTAGTCATTCCATTATTTAACATATTAACTTGGTCATATTAAAATCATCTCCCCAGTGTTAAATTTTTAAATGAATTTCTGCTATAATTTCCTTTTGCTTATGAGCTAATATGCATACTGTGCATACCGGATACAATAATATTCAATGGATTCTCCCTTTTTGCTTCATGAGTTTAATATAAAACATTATTTTCACTGTGCTCCATGTAAGACTTGCTGAAACTTGCCTATGAACACAGAAATTCTACAAGATACTTTAATTTTTCATTTCCTACTTGAAGCAAAGCTCTAAAACGAAAACTTTAGATAAGATGGTTTGTGGTCTAATTTGCGATATAAAAATTTGAGTCAAGAGTTGAAATCTATTGCCTTTTTCAATACTAATCTTTTTATAGATAATTAATAGGGAGAAACACTTAAGTAGCTTTGTGGATAATTTGCCCCTAGGAATACTCATTATGGGATTCAATTAGGTATAAAATAGGTGAGTTCATACCAAAATGGAAGCACAACTAATCTGTAAATTAAAATACCTTGTGATAAATTTGACTGCATGATGTGATCCAGTTATGTTCCTGGGTAATAGTTTTAGGAAGAAACCAGAATTACCTATCATATACAGAAGTCAGGCATTTGACCAGTGCCCACCAGGCCTACTATGACCCACAGACATTTGTACTGACTACCAGGGAGACTACCACTTTTTTTTCCTGTAGCCTGCAGGCCACAGAAATGCCAGTGGAGACAGAAATGCCCTGGGCTGCCATCACAGCTTCTCTCTTTGGTTATCTAGCAGGAATAATCAGCTAAAATTGACAGTCTCCCATCTTCATTCCCAGTCTCATATTTTTCCTATCAGTGCAATCTGAAGTTATCAACAGTGGAGAATTCCTGGTTTGATATAGATTTCAAACAGAAAAAAACAGAACAAAAAATGACCAATGGAATTTTAAGAATAAAGACTAGGAGTATTGTGTATAGGTTAGGATTTTGTAGTCAGTGTAAGTAAGCAACATGCCCTAAAAATGCTTTCTTGCTTCTCAACCACTTATTGCTGCACATCTACATTCTCCTACCTAACCCAAATCAAAATACTCTAAAGTCACAAATGACTGATACCCATCTAGATCAACTGATCAACTGAAACCGAAACTGCAGACCTCCCTGTTGCAACCAAATATTCAAATGTTTTCCAACAAAAAGCAGATACAACAGTCATTAAAAGATTGGTTAACTTTAAAATTAACAAATAGTTTTAATTTTTGAAATTATTAAGTACATAGTAGTTAGATTTTAACAAACTAATATACACTTTTAAGTATATCTCATGGAAGTGTCTTGAATGCAGCCTTATTTGATTACAGCTAAATTAATGCAGCCTTCCAACATGAAAAGGTTTCCCACCCCTGTCCTAAGTTATGGCTTCCTCTCTACCAGTACTGAGTATCTTTGTTGATTTTCTAATAACTGTATTAAAGGGTCCCTCTCACTCCAAGTGTATGATTTTGTAAGTTCAAAGCTTTGCATAAGATTACTTCTTTATTTTCCCCCCACTTTCCTCTGATATCTTTTCTGTGGGATATATTCAATGATCAAGGGCAAACTTTAATCCACACCTCATCTGTAAAAGTTTTTATAATGCTTTCAGAATTACTAGCTTTCTTCTTGGTTTTCTCACAAAGAACATAGTACTTACTTTACTATCTTTGGTTAGTTGCACATGTATCTCTCTCCCTCGGTAGCATACAAGTTCCTTGAGAGTAGAGATCATGACTTGGTTGTCCTTATTGAACTTAATGTTAAAAAGAGCTTTAAAATGCATGCTTTGAGAAAACAAATACCGAGAATCTTTCTGGCCAGTGATGTCAGTTGCCATTTGGAGAGCCACTAGAGATGAAAAAATATGGTAAGACATTCTGTTCAATTTTCTAAAGAAATACCACAATGAAAAGTGACAGGGCATTTGAGAACCCTCCCAGAGTATCATATTTTGAAGCAGCAACTTCTGAATGCTGTTTTAGGACCCATATTTGCTCCCAATATTTTGTTGTTCAAAGACTATGCACAGGAGATTACAAAATATCAATAAATGGTCATTTTATTCATTGCATTCTTTTTTTCTCTTAGAAAATAAGGGAAAGATATCTTTAGTCTTTAAAGATCATTAACCACTCAAGACTACAAAAATAATGATAAAGTGGTTTTTGTTCCGCTTCTAAAATTCTCAAGACACAAAAATAAGTTAATTCAAATTTCAGCTTCCATTTCTAAAATAGAAGAAAGATGACAACTGAATAATTCGTGATAATAATAGTCATGTGAGGTCAATGCCATAGTGATAGCAATTTGAGTATTAATTCACACTCAGTGGGTATGGAAAAATATAGTTATCTTTAATTATCTTTTGTAAAACTTATTTTTTAAAAATTATTGGTGATCTTGGCATGTACTCTAATAAAACTTCATTTTCATAAATGGAATCTTTTTGGAAGAAGGTCAAAATAAAGCAAATAAAATAAGCATTTCAATAAAGATATAGCTCATTTCTTCAGATCTAAAAGAGAAGACCATTCTACTCTCAAATACAGCTTCATATCAATATAAAACTATGCAACCTGACTACCAGAACAGGTTAATAGTTAAACAAATAGAAGAAGTTAGGGAAGACACTTATTTCTCCATCTTCTCTAATTATAACTTTTTATACTAAAATTTAAACCTACAAAGTACATTAAAATGTATTATCCGTCACTCTGAAGACTAATAACTTCTAAGTGGATAATTATTTCTGATAAATTTTAACAAAAATAAAATTTCTGAAGTTAATTTACCATAAATTTTACTAAGCTTAAAAAGACCTAATTAAATCTCATGTTATGAACAGATAAAAATTAATTTTCATTTTAATTCTGTTAATTAGGGGGAACTGCTCACATATGGAGCTTGAAATACAGCATCATTTTGTTTTTCAAAGAATTACAAAATATTCTATTGTTGAAATATCTATAGAAGAAATTGATACCTATTTGGGATAAAATATACTTACCTGAAATTCCTGGAACTGTGATTTTTTTTTCAAAATTATTATGCACAATTACATATTTATCAATCTAGTCTTTCTTCTTGAAAACAAGTACTAATTTTGAGAAATTTAAATAGACTATTAAATTTAAATATTTCAATGGCATCTAAAATTTTCAATGAAGAAATATTCTAAAAAAGCTTATAAAAAATGATTTCTGACAGCATTTCAAAAGTATAACATCATAGAAAAAGTGACATTTGACAGTTTAAAAACACTTTAAGAGGAGCAAAGAACAAGGGTAACAAATAGAAACAGTACCAAATATGGTCAAAATTAATCGCACTCTATCGGTAACCATTTTAAATGTCAATGGTCTAAATTACATCAACTGAAAGACAGAGTGTATCAGAGCAGATAAAAAATTAAGATCCAACTGCATGTTGTCTATAAGAAAGCCACTTTAAATATAAAGACACATAATAGATTAAAAGTAAAGGTATGGAGAAAGATGAATCATGTTAACACTAATCAAAATAAATTAGGAATAACTATGTTAATTTCAGACACAGCAGACTTCAGAGCATTGAAAGTTATCAGGAATATGAACATTACATAATGATAAAATGGGTCAATACTTCAAAAAAAGTAACAACCATTAATGTTTATGCACATAACAGCAGAGTATCAAAATATATGGGGCAAAAAATGCAAGGAGAAATACAAGAAAGATAGCTGGAAAATCCCAAATACTTGAAGATTGAAAAACACACTCCTAAATAACATACAGGTTGAAGGAGAAAACTCAAGATACATTTTTAAATATTTTGACCAAAATAAAAATACAGCCTATAAAAACTTGTGGAATGCAATAAAAACAGTGCTTAGAAGAACATTGATAGCATTGAATGCATATATTAGAAAAGAAGAAAGCACTAAAATCAATCATCTGAAGCTTTCACCTTAGGAAACTAGAAAAAGAAGAGGAAACTAAATCCAAAGTAAGCAGAAAAAAAGAAATAATAAAAATTAGAGCAGAAAATGAAATTGAAAACAAGAAATCAGTAGAGAAAATTAACAAAACCTAAAGCTGGTTCTTTAAAAAGATAATGTTGAGAAGCCTCTAGCTAGGCTAACTAAGAACAAAAGACAGAAGATATAAATTGCTGTCAGACTTGAAAGAGGAACATCACTACAGATCCCACAGACACTAAAAGGAAAATAAAGGAATATTATGAACAGCTCTATGTCCACAAATATGATAATCTAAATGACATGGACCAATTCCTTAAAACATACATTCTGCCAAAACTCATATAAGAAATTGACAATCTGAATAGGTTTATATCTAGTAAAGAAATTGAATCGATAATTAATAACCTACCAAAACCAAAAGCATCAGACCCAAATGGGTTCACTAGTGAACTCTACCAAACATCTAAAGAAGACATTATACAAATTTTCTACAGTCTATTCCAGAAGATAGAAGTAAAGTTTCATTCTATCAGGCCAGCATTACACTAACACCAAAAACCAGACAAAGACATTACAAGAAAAGAAAACTATAGACCAATAGTTCTCATGAACATATATGCAAAAATCCTCAAGAAAATATTAGAAAATCAATCTAACAGTGTATAAAAAGAATTATACACCATGGTCATGTGAAGTTTATTCCAAGTATGCAAGGCTGGGTCAACATTCAACAATCAATTAATGTGATCTGTCACATTAACAGGCTAAAGAAGAAAAAAAAATCACATGATTTATATCAATAGATGCATAAAAATTACTTGACAAAATCCAACACCCATTTATGACAAAAACACTCATTAAAATAATAATCAAGAGAACTTCTTCAACTTGATGAAGAACACCTACCAAAACCCTACAGCTAAGATCATACTTAGTGGCAAGAAACTCAAAGCTTTCCCATTAAGATCAGGAACAAGGCAAGGATATTCCCTATTACCACCACTTTCAGTATTGTACTAGAAGTCCTAGCTAATGAAGTAAGACAAGAAAAGGGAAATAAAAAGTATACAGATTAGGAAGAGAGAAATAAAACTATTTTTTTCACAGATTACATGACTGTTAATATAGAAAGTCATAAAGAGTCAACAACAAAAAATCTACTGGAACTAGTAAGTGATTATAGCAAGGTTGAGGGATAAATATAAACAAAAAGTCAATCATTTCCTATATACAGGCAATGAACAAGAAGTATTTGAAATTTAAAGCATATTACCACTTACATTAGCACCCCTGAAAATGAAATATTCAGTTGCAAATCTAGAAAATTATGTACAAGATCTTTATGAGAACAACAACAAAACTCTAACAAAAGATATCAAGGAAGAACTAAGTAGATGGAAAGATACTCCAAGTTCATGGATAGGAAGACTCAGTATTGTCAAGATGTCAGCTTTTCCCAACCTCATCTATAGAGTCAAAGCAATCCCAATCAAAATTCCAGCAAGTTATTTCACAGATATTGGTAAACTGATTCTAAAGTTTACATAAAGAAGGAAAAGACCAAGAACAGCCAACTCAATATTGAAGAAGAAAGTCAGAGAACTGACATTACCTGACTTCAAGACTTTCTGTAAAGCTACAGTAATCTAGACCATGTGAGATTAGTGAAAGAAAAGACAAACAGATCAATGGAACAAAATAGAGAGCCCAGAAATAAACCCACACAGATATAGTCAATTGATCTTTGACAAAAGAGTAAGGGCAATATAGTGCAGAACAGATAGTTTTTTCCATAAATTTGCTGAAACAACTGAACGTCCACATGCAAAAGAAAAAAAAAATGAATCTAGACAGAAACTTTATATCCTTTACAAAAATTAACTCAAAGTGGATCATAGCCCTAAATGTAAAACACAAAATTATAAAACTACCAGAAAATAACATAAGAGAAAATCTAGGTGATCATGGGAATAGCAATAACTTTTGAGATACAACACCAAAGGCACTATCCATGAAAGAAATACTTAATAAATTATACTTCATTAAAATTAAAAACTCCTACTCTGTGAAAAACAATTTCATGAGAATGAGAAGACAAGCCACAGATAACATGTTTGCAAAAGACACATCTGATAAATGATTATTATTCAAAATATACAAATAACTCTTAAAACGTAACAATAAGAAAATGAACAATCTGATTTTAAAAATGGGCAAAAAAGATGAACAGAAACTTCACCAAAGTAGGTATACGAATGGCAAATAAGCACATAAAACATGTTCATCCTCATATGTCATTAGAGAATTGCACATTGAAACAGTAGTGACTGGGAGGATGGCTTGAGGCCAGGAGTTCGAGATCAGCCTGAGCAAGAGTGAGACCCTGTCTCTACAAAAAATGGAAATATTAGCCAGGTGTAGTGATGTGTGCCTGTAGTCCCAGCTACTCGGGAGGCTGAGGCAGGAGAATTGCTTGAGCCCAAGAGCTCTAGGTTGCAGTGAGCTATGATGACACCACTGCACTCTAGCCAGGGAAACAGAGCAGGACTCTGTGTCAAAAAAACAGTAGTGAGATACCACTACACACTTATCATAATGACCAAAATCCAAAGCACTGATAACACCAAATTCTGGTGAGGATATGGAGCAGCAAGAGCTCTCATTCATTGCTGGTGGGAAAACAAAATGGTAAAACTACTTTGGAAGACAGTTTGGAAACTTCTTGCAAAACTAAACATATTCTTACTATAAGATCCAGCAATCATACTACTTTGTATTTACTCAAATGAACTGAAAACTTATGTCCACACAAAAACCTGCACGTGCATATTTATAGCAGCTTTAGTCATAATTGTCAAAACTTGGAAGCAACCAAGATGTTCTTCAGCAGTGAATGACAAATAAACTTTACCATACCCAAACAATGAAATATTATTCTGTGCTAAAAAGAAATGAGTTATCAAGTCATGAAAAGACATGGATGAGACTTAAATGCATATTACTAAGTGAAAGAATCCAATCTAAAAAGGCTATATAATGTATGATTTCAACCATGTGACATTCTGAAAAGGTCAAAATTATGGTGACAATAAAAAGATTAGTGATTGCCAGGGTTTAAGTGAGAGGGAGGGATGAATACGCAGAGTACAGAGGATTTTTATAGCAGTGAGACTATTCTGTATAATACTGAAATGGTGGGTACATGTCATTATACATTTTTCCAAACCCAGAGAATGTACAACACCAAGCATGAACCCTAATATATACTATTGACTTTGAGTGATAATTGTGTGTCAGTGTAGATTAATGGATTGTACCAAATGTACCATTGTGATGTGGTATACCAATAGTAGGGAGACTGTGCATGTGAGGACAAGGAAGTATATGAGAATTCTCTGCTTGACACTTATTTTTCCATGAAAGTAAAACTTTTCTACAAAAAAGTTACTGACTTTAAAAAATCTTTAAGTAATGTCTGTTATTCTCTGTAGACTAGAACTTAAGAATTGGAGATGTTTTTCAACCAACTAACTGCAGCAAAACTGAAAATAATGGCTTCAGTAAAAGTATACAAACCTACTACTTATCATATAAGACATTCTGAACATTTTTAAATTCATGTTTCTTTTCCTCCAAATAGTTTTCAGACTTTGTTATTTATGGATAATGGACAACTGTAAAACTGCTTTCTAGATTTGCATATCTCAAACTAATTTGATGCCAAAACAATTTTAAAATTATGACGTGTTGACAGAACCCCAAAGGAACTCACTAATCTATGAATGTTTGAACAATAAACATTAAAAATATCACCATCGTGTACCACAGGTATAAAACCAGAGGATGAAACATGAGCAGATGGTCAACATCAATCTTCTGGTGCCCAGGTATTAGAGAATGTTCCCTCTGCTTTAGCACACTGATTAAATGGCACGTGTTAAGTGCTTTCTCTTTTTCCTTCCTTAGGAATTTTCCTTTCTAAGAAAATTCTCAGGAATTTTTCTTAAAGTTATAGTCTGCATAGTAATAAAAACAAATCTATAAATATTCTAAACTATTTCTTACATTTTAAAAAATGCACTGAAAGGAAAGGTATTGATAATTTTCATACATAGAACACCTATTAACATCTTGAATAACACCAGCATTCTATAGAACAGAACTTAGAAAATTCTGTGCTAGGTGATTAAGCCCCTTCAGAATAAAAGAGGAATGTTCTATTGACAAACTCTACGTGAACCAACAGTATCTTCTTTCATCCTGGCTAACATTGACAATAACGTCAACAGTGAAGTTTGCTCAGCCGTGGTGTCATTTCTTCTCTTCTCCTAAGAAATATTGCTAGAAACAGTACATGGTATATTCCATAGTATATTCCTTCAAAAGTTAACGTGCTCTTTCTACATATATGTGTGTGTGCACGTGCATACATGCTGAGCATGTTATGGTTGGCAGAAATTATCAAAACCTAATCTTGAAGATGGAGAATATTCAGGAAATGATGAATATTAAATTCACAATTTAGTACTTCATTGGTGTTATAGTTTGATAGATGGAGCTCTCAGGATCTCTAACCTGATCAAACAATGACTTCTTCCTCCCTTTATGCAATCATATTTTCCACTTAAAAAATGGGACAAAAACTCTTTTATATCTCTACCTTACAGCAGGTATCATATTTATTTTCATTTGTGTTGTATATAGAATTTGATTAAAATGTTTAAATAATGACAGTTTAAAAGCACAAGATTCCATAACCGTTAGTTTTAGAATGTGTGGATGACAGTCCAGGGAGGCCAAATGGAACAACCAAGAGCACTGTGACCACGGATCATTCATAGAGTCAGATTATTGTATGATGCAAGTTTATCGAAAATTTCCAGGTTTTATATATCCATATCCTCTAATGCAGCAGTCCCCAACCTTTTTGGCACCAAGATTTCATGGAAGACAATTTTTTCCAGAGAAGTGGGGGCATGAAGGGTGGGGGCAGAGCTCTGCAGCCTGGTCCGTAACAGGTCATGCAGCCCCAGGGTTTGGGGACCACAGTTCTGATGAATTGATTTTCTTTAAAAAAGTTTCAGTTAGTGAAAGATAAGAACTATAAATATTAATTTTCCATAATATAATAAGTACATTTCAATACTCATTGCACCTTATGGTTTTGATATAAATGTGTGCTGTTGATGCAAACAGAAGTTTATATAAAATTTACCTGTTGATAAAAAAATGATGCAAACTTACACTGTGGATACAAAGGAAATCAATCTAATATAATAGAGATAGATTATTTTTTAAAGCAGAACACTGACTTAGAAATTTGCTTGATTTATTTTTTTCATTGCAGGCATTAGATTGGTTCCGTCCTTTTTTTTTTTAGAGATGGAGTCTCACTACTGCCCAGGCTGAAGTGCAGTGGCGTGATCATGGTCACTGTAACTTTGAACTCCTGGGCTCAAGCAATCCTCCTGCTTGGAACTATAGGTCCCACCACCATGGCTGCCTAATTTTTTTTTTTTTTTTTAGAAACAGAGTTTTGCTATGTTGCCCAGACTTTTCTCAACTCCTGGTATCAAGCTATCCTTCTACCTCAGCCTCCCAAAGAGCTGGGATTATAGGCATGAGCCATCACACTCAACCAAGTTCAGTCTTTTTTTGTGGTTTAGTCATATATTATTGGGTATCTAATGGTTTAGTCATATATTATTTGGCACCTAAAGATATCGTAACTTAACAATCCAATCCTGCAACAAATATCAGTTTGCTGAAGAAAATCAAAAAGTAGAGAATAAGAGTATAACTGTGATAAAAATTTCTACTGCACCACTTCAGGGAAAATACAGGGAAGGAAGTAACAAAGTGAAAGCATGAACGACACACTTGGGAGACAATCAAATACTTGTTTTGCCATCTTTTGTATGAATCATCCCTTTTCTTGAAATAAAAATGTTACACTGCATTTTGTACTTCCAAAGTTAAAATAATCGAATGCTGTCAATCTAAGAATAAAAAGGCAGTAGCTATGATAGCCCATGTTTCAGAAGGTATCACAGTATCCTAATTCCTGAAAGAAGCCCAATGTGGTATTATCTATATGTTTATTTTGAATGTTGTAAGTTCTTCTTCTGTGTGGAAAGTACAGAGTATGAAACTTGCAATTTCCATTGTGCAACTTATCTTGGGAAAGCTGTGTTCAGTTAGTATATCTTATTTTTCACACAATTTTCTGACCCTGTAGAGCAATTAAAGAAGACCTCGTCTTGGCTGCTTTGCTAAATGTTCTTAGTGCCATCTGCTGCATGCTTCCGGCTACTGTAGGGGGAACTACTCTAGTTAATAGGAGTTTATGAAACTAGAAAGAGGACATCATACTTATCAATCTATAGTCCATGTGTGAAAAGAAAACACACTATTACAGCATTCTGATACAGGAAGTACTTTGGAAACTGTCTTAGAAATAGTTAATAATAATTTTTAGGTTTGTGATTCTTACACTAAAACTGTATCTTTAATGTACTCTATTTTCTCTGTTTAAAAGGTCTATGTGTAATAATTTTACCTAAGTGATTTAGCATTAGCTTGTAACAGGTCTCCTAAACTGAAACTATTATTATCTTTCAGCCTGCTCCTTAGATAAATACAGAATCTATTATATTTGGAAGCGGCAAAAATAATTTAATGACACTAATAAAATTTATTGGGGGATATTAATATTGTTTTTTTAATTAAAGGGCTTTTTATTTAAAAGAGCTAAACAATAAATAGGACTGATACATAAAGACATAAAAAAATAGATGAGCCCATTATTCCGAAGAGCATTTCCAAAGATACATGTCAATAGGTAACTATTATTTAAGTGGAGAAAAAGGCTGCTTGTGATTATTTTGAAGAATAAGGAAACTGGTATCCAAGAAAGCAACCCTAACATGCCTTAACCAACACCACCACCCAGAGACATGGTCAATAACTCTCTGAAAACTGATACAGATCATACAATGATGTTACTTTTATTACTTCCTTACTTAATTTTTCTTTTCCTGATAAAATATTCATTACCGTAAGACCTGGTATGTGTTAGGATGGCTGCCAGTCACAGCAAAGCTCTTGTGTCTATTCTGGTTCTAATCTCTCCCATTGTTCTAATTCTGAGGATTCTAAATTTCCTTAAGATTCAAGTAAGTATGTGGCCTCAAGCGATTCCATTGTTCAATGGATGCTGTTCCAGGTCTCACTTCACCTGGTGTGTATTCTTTGGATAGCTTGCAAGGGGCTTGATAATTTCAACTAGACTTTCTCACTTGCTGTAATAAGCATGATGAGACATGCTACGTTGAGATAATTACATAGTTTAATCCTTAACAGTCTAGTTTATTACTAAAATGTGTGGGTATAAAATGCTCAAAGAGGATTGCCTCAGTATTTATTTCTTAAACTGTCTACTAGCAACAGTTACTCTGTAATAATCCCTGAGCTAGTTTTTCTTTTTGTTCTTGAGAATCGTACCTTTTTTTACCCTGTCTAAAGACCATTCTTATCTGGCAGACAATTAAAATATTCAAAAATCTGATTCCCTGTAGTGTTTCAAGATCATAGCTTTCTAAAAAGTACACAAGCCATTTCCTCAACATTAGAAATAAATCAGACTATGTGGTAATACAAAGGGTGTTTAATTATGTATAAAACAAATTACAGTTGCTAAATGATAAAGAAATTAGAAGCATTAGAGTAAAATACTGCAAGGACAAAGTGATCAAAAGTATTATAAGCTAATAACGAATATATCGTAAAAATACTTAGATTGCCAGAACTCTTGAAAGAAAGTATCAGTCATTATTTCTAAAAGCCAGTTGATTAGAGCTGATCGAAATCTTTGGTACCAACCAACACTAGGTACACAGGAAAAATTGCTTCTGAGAGAGCCTTTTTTTAGGGTTTTATCAAGTATAAAATGTCTAATACCTATCAACAGAAAAATGAAAAGGCACTCCTAAGGCCCTCTTGGATTCATGGTTTGTTCGGTGCTTAAAATTTAAATTTCAATTCTGTCCCACAAGAGCACACACTCAGATACACACCGAGAATTTGCAGAAATGAGTCTTTAGCCCTCAGGAGACATGTGAGTAACGTGTGATCCCCTAGCAGGGTAGACATCATCTGCTCACTAAAAGATGTTAAAACACTCACACGCCGTGAGTGTGAGCATCTGCCTATTTTTTTCATATGTTTATTATAGTGAATATTACTTTAGGATGGCATAATTGTTTCAATTTTATTTACAATTCATTTTTCTGATTGTAATATTCACTCTTTTTGTTGAATAAATTAGATCAGATTACTTTTTATAGAATAAAATATAGGAAAATATTTTCTATTTTGTTATGTAATGTATAATCCAATATAACCACTTAAAGTTTAGTATTAAAAAGGCACCTATTTTCAGCCTTTCGAAATGACGAATTTATGTGCCTAAAATCATAAACACACTGCTTCCAGTGTGAACATGACCATGAAAGTCAGCATTATTCCACTACTGGAAAACATAGAAAAGAAATAAGAAGAATTAAAACAAAAACCTGAAACCTACATCTTTAGTGAAACTAGGGGGCAAATACATTCCAGACTTAAAATACATTTAAGGCAGCCTAAAAATTAAAAATAAAAACATTTTACATTACTACCAGCAGTGTATGAGAGTCCCAGTTCTTCCACAACTTTACCAACATTCTGTATGGTCAATCTTTTTAATTTGAGCCATTCAAATGGATGTGTAGTTCTATTTTCTTGTGATCTTAATTTATATTGACTTACTACTCGGTGATGTTGAACACCTTTTCATACCTTTATTTGCCATTTGAATATATTTGGTGAAATGTCTATTAAAAGATTCTATTTCAAAATTGAGTTGTTTTTCTTAGTGTTGTGTATTGTGAATTAAAATCTTGCCAGTCTGGTAGTGGGAAATGGGGGTAGTATTGTTATCTCATTAAAATTTTAATTGATATTTCCCTGGTTATAAATGAGATTAAATACTTTTTTTTTTTTTTTTTTGAAACAGAGTCTCACTGTGTTGCCTGGGCTAGAGTGCTGTGGCATCATCCCAGCTCAAAGCAACCTCAAACTCCTGGGCTCAAGCAATCCTTCTGCCTCAGCCTTCCGAGTAGCTGGGACTACAAGCATGTGCCACCATGCCCGGCTAATTTTTTCTAGATATTTTTAGTTGTCCGATTAATTTCTTTCTGTTTTTAGTAGAGACGGGGTCTCGCTCTTGCTCAGGCTGGTTTTGAACTCCTGAGCTCAAACAATCCGCCCGCCTCGGCCTCCCAGAGTGCTAGGATTACAGGCGTGAGCCACCGCGCCTGGCCTAAACACATTTTTCTTTAGACTTTTTTCCAGCATATTATGGGAGTGCAAATGTTTAGGTTACATATAATTGCCTTTGCCCCACCCGAGTCAGAGCTTCAAGCCTATCCATCCCCCAGACGGTATGCACTGCACCCATTAGGTGTGATATATCCATCCCCTTCTCCCCACTCCCACCTGCCCAACACCCAATGAATGTTACTACTATACGTGCACATAAATGTTGATCGGTTAATACTAATTTGATGGTGAGTACATGTGGTGCTTGTTTTTCCATTCTTGTGATATTTCACTTAGTAGAAGAGGCTCCAGCTCTATCCAGGATAATATAAGAGGTGCTAGATCACCACTGCGTTTTTGTGGCTGAGTAGAACTCTATGGTATACATATACCACATTTCATTAATCCACTCATATATTGATGGGCACTTGGGCTGTTTTCCACATCTTTGCAGTTGTGAATTGTGCTGCTATAAACATTCTAGTGCAGATGTCTTTTTTATAGAATGTCTTTTTTTCCTTTGGGTAGATGCCCAGTAATGGGATTGCTGGGTCAGATGGTAGTTCTACTTGTAGCTCTTTGAGGTATCTCCATATTGCTTTCCACAGAGGTTGCACTAGTTTGCAGTCCCATCAACAGTGCAAGAGTGTTCCTATCTCTCCACATCCCCAACAACATTTATTATTTTCGGACTTTTTGATAAAGGCCATTCTCACTGGAGTTAAGTGATATCTCATTGTGGTTTTGATTTGCATTTCCCTGACAATTAGAGATGTTGAGCATTTTTTCATATGTTTGTTGACCATTAGTCTATCTTCTTTTGAAAAATTTCTGTTCATGTCCTTTGCCCACTTTTTGATAGGGTTGTTTGATTTTTTCTTGCTGATTTTCCCAAGTTCTATGTAGATTCTAGTTATTAGCCCTTTATTGGATGTGTAGCATGTGAATATTTTCTCCCATTCTGTAGGTTGTCTGCTTGTTCTTGTGATAGTTTCCTTGGCTGTGCAGAAGCTATTTAATTTGATCAGATCCCATTTATTTATTTTGGTTGTTGCTGTGATTGTCTTTGAGGTCGTCTTCATAAATTCTTTCCCAAGGCCAATGTCTGTAAGAGTTTTTCCAACATTTTCTTCTAGAATTCTCATAGTTTCATGCCTTAGGTTTAAGTCTGTTATTCTCCATGACTTGATTTTTGCAAGAAGTGAAAGGTGTGGATCGTGTTTTAGTCTCCCACTGGTGGCTATACGATTTTCGCAGTACCATTTATTGGATAAAGATTCTTTTCCCCCGTGTATGTTTTAGTCTGGTTTGTCAAAGATTAGTTGACTATATGAGGATGGTTTTATATCTGGGTTCTTGGTTCTGTTCCATTGGTCTATGTCTCTGTTCTTGTGCCAGTACCATGCTGTTTTAGTTACTATAGCCTTGTAGTATAGCTTGAAGTCTGGTAAATTGATGCCTCCCAATTTGTTCTTTTTGCTTAAGATTGCTTTTGCTATACAGGGTCTTCTCTGGTTCCATATGAAGCTTAGACTTATTTTTTCTAGATCTGCCAAAGATGATGTTGGTATTTTAATAAGGATTGCATTGAATCTGTAGATCACTTTTGGTAGTATAGACATTTTAACAATGTTGATTTTGCTGACCTATGAGCATGGTATGGTTTTCCACCTGTTTATGTCCTCTGCTGTTTCTTTCCACAGTGTTTCATAGTTCTCCCTGTGGAGGTCTTTTACCTCCTTAGTTAAATATATTCCTAGGTATTTTATTTTCTTTGTTGCTATTGTGAAGGCTATCGAGTCTTGATTTGGTTCTCAGTTTGACTGTTGTTGGCGTATAGGAATGCTACTGATTTCTGTACATTAATTTTTTTAAAAGTTTATTGGCCTTTTTGAGTCCTTTTTGGGCAAGTGTCTATGCATGTATTTCAGCCATTTTTCTATTAGATTTTCTCTTTTTATTGAATTGTAGGAGTTCATCATAGGTTATGGATATGAGCCCTTTCTCTGTTAGCAAATATCTTCTCCCACTTTGTGGCTTATCTTTTAATAATTTTTTTTTTTTTTGAGACAGAGTCTCGCTCTGTCACCCAAGCTAGAGTGCAGTGGCATCATCATAGCTCATTGCAACCTCAAACTTCTGGGCTCAAGTGATCCTCCTGCCTCAGCCTCTCAAGTAGCTGGGACTACAGGTGTGCGCCACCACTTCCTGCCAATTTTTCTATTGTTTGTAGAGATGGGGTCTCTCTCTTGCTCAGCCCGGTCTCAAACTCCTGGGCTCAAGTGATCCTCCTCCCTTAGCTTCTCAAAGTGCTACAAATACAAGCATGAGCCACCGCACCCAGACTTTAATAATTTTTATAGTACTTTATGATGAACAAAATTCTTACTTCTAACATAGCCATATTTATTGATATTTTCCTCTATGGTTAGTACTTTTTGTCTAATTTGAGAAACATTTTCCTTTCCAGATGTCATGAATATATTATCCAAACTTACTTCCAAAAGCTTTATCATTTTTCCTGTTTCATTAGGTGCCTCATTCACCTACAAAATTGTATGAGTTAAGGTTCCACTTTTATTTTTTTCCACATAGACACTCAATTATTACAGCATCATTTAGTTTTAAAATGTCCTTTTCTACTGTTCTCCACTGTTTAATTCAATGTTCACAGATGCATGATTCTTTCTACCTCTTCTGTTCCATTGGTCTGTCTTAATTATTCTATATGTGTTAATGTTACTAAATATTTATATCTGGTAAAGACATGTGCTGACTTGTCATGTATTGCAAACTAACCTACATATCATTGCTTTTCATTTCTTTATGTGTTTTCCATGTGGAGTCATTTTTATTCTTATTAGGTAAATCCTTTAGAATTTCTTTTTAGTATAGTTTTGAGGATGGTGAGCACTCTCGATTTTTTATTTATATGAAGATGTCTTTATTTTATCTTTATTTTAGAAGATTATTTCACTATCTATCTTAAAACTTTGAAGATATTATTCTACTGACTCCTAGCATCCCTGGTTGCTGTTATGGAGTTGGTTGTCAGTCAAGCTCTGTTCCCTTGAAGGCAGTCCACCTTTATTTTTCCATTGTGTTTAAGATTTTCTCTTTGCTTTAGGTATTCTTCATTTCCACTATCATGCATCTACATGTTTCTTTCATTTTTCATAATTCAAATTTTATTGAGATAATTGTAGCTTCATATAAGGTTGTAAGAAATAATACAGAAATATTTTATGTAGACTTTCCCATTTTTCTCAATGTTAAAATTTTGTAAAACCATAATATAATGCCACAACAAGTATTTATGCAATGCAGTGGTTTTATTCAAATTTCTCTAGTTTTACTTGTACTTATTTGTGTGTGTATGTGTTTAGTTTTATATAATTGTATTACATGTGTAAGTTTATCAGTCCATTACCCCAGTCAAGATAAAGAATTGTTTCAATACTACAAGGATCCTTCATTTTTCCCTTTTATAACCACATCCGCCTCCCTACTGCAACCTCTTGGTCTCAGGGGACAAAGTACAAAAATCAATTCCTACTCATGTTATTTTAGAACTTCTTAGTCTGTATTCTATGTCTCTCAGCCATCTCTTTTGCATTTCCCATCTTTTTGTCCCTTCTTGCTACAACCTGAAAACTTTATTCTAACCTATCTTCCAGCTTACTAATTTTCTTTTTAGCTATTTATAATCAGTTGTTAAATCTTTTCACTGAGTTCTTAATTTCACTTGTAGTCTTAGGATGAAAAGATTGATTTGATTTTCTTAAAATTGCTTTCACATTTTTATTATTTTCTGTTTCTGAAGGTTGTTTTGTTGTTACGTATTTTTAGCTTATAAGCATAAGTTGTTTTATAATATATGTCTGTTAATTTCAATATACAAATTCTTTATGGATCTCTTTCTATTGTCTATTTTCAAGCAAGGAATTCTTTACTTCTGGTTCACCTTTACTCTGAGAGTATAGTTCTTTACAGACTCTGCAGTTGGGTAGAAATTGATTTTTGAAGTCTGTCCTCGTTTCCCAGGAGGCTGCCAAAACCACAGTTCAGTTTCACAAGTGTTTTTTCCAATAGACAAATACCCTCTGGGCAAAAGCAGATTTTAGTTTGGGACTTAACTCTCTGAATTTTCAGTTTATCCTAGATTTTGGCCAGGTAATTCTTCACTGTATTTTTGGCACACTTATGCTCTTACGAAATTTTTGAAACATTTTATCTACCTTTTTAGTTGTTATTCAGGGTGTTGAGGGTTCCTTAAATATTATTTTGCATTATCTGAAAGTTTAAATCATGTGAAATGGTATAAATTTAGAAATTACACACACACACACACACACACACACACACACACACGCACACACACACACCCCACTCCACAGGCTGAGGAAGGATTTTAAAGATGTACTTGTGGGAGTAGGAAAATTTGGGAGAATTTTATCACAGCTATCCATGCCATAATACTCTGTAAAATCAGCCATACAACCATGGAGTCTGTGTTTTGTTATTTACTTTTGAGGTTTTAAAAAAAGATGTACATTGCCAAAACTTCTTGGCATAAATACAACTAAAACACAGAATGAAGCTTTGGGGTGAAGGAAAACAGATTTATTTTTCATATTAATCATATAAGTTTGTTTACTACTGGAAATTTCTAAGGCAGTTAGATTTAAAATAATTTATCAGCTATTTTTTCTTTAATTTTAAAACTACTTTGGAATTAGCTAAAAGGAAAGATGATAACTGGTACTGTTAAAATTCAGTGTGTCTTCAGTAGCCTGCTGAACTCTGGAAAAGTCACTATATGGAGTCTGTGAAGCTAAGAGGGCGAGAGCAGTCCTCCACAAGAAAGCTCGTGCCTTGCTCTACAATTAACTGAAGGCAGGTCTCTACAAGGCAGCAGCAACTTGGAAAAGCAATAGCAAGGTGGATCTTAAATGTGACTCCTTGGTCAGCAATTATGCCTTAAGCAAAGAGGTATACATTATAAACTGCTTAAATAGGGGAAAACTAAGATAACACTAATAAGGAAAGATAGAAAGACACATAAAATTGAGAGGAAAAAAAACCCTGAGTATATATTTGACAAAGATGTTCCTATTTAATATCCTGTAAAATAAAACAGCAATGTTAGGTAGTTAGTAATACTGACTAAAAAACACTAAGATATTTTAACATAAAAAGATTTATTTAAATTAAGATAAAAGATGATGAGGAATGTCTAAATCCTAAGTCCTATTTAGCATTGACTATAAGTAAATCCCATTTAACCTAGTTAAACTATCTACAGACAACAAATTCACTCACATCAAGCAGCGCTTTATCTTTGAGATGTTTTAACCCTGCACTTACAACAGTCTCCAGAAGGTCAAGAATAGTAAAGATTTGTGAAATATTTGTGAGCTGTCATTATCCTGTGGTTTGCCCTTCTTCCCTACCAAAAATGGTTTAGTAAGGTCAGAGGCTCTCTATATTGAAAAAAGATATTAATATTTAAGAAATTATACCAGGTGATTTGTTTGAGTTATTTGTAGATTATGGATATTAGCCCTTTATTGGATGTATAGTTTGTAAATATTTCTCACATTCTGTAGGTTGTCTATTTACTCTGTTGATTATTTCCTTTGCTGTGCAGAAGCCTTTTAAATTATTTAAGTCCAATTTATTTATATTTGTTGTTGCTGTATTTGCCTTTGGGGTCTTAGTCAGACATTCTTTGCCTAGGCCAATGTTTAGAAGAGTTTTTCCTATGTTTTCTTCTAGAATTTTTATGGTTTCATGCCTTACATTTAAGTCTCCTACCCATCTTGAATTAATTTTTGTATACGGTGAAAGATAGGGGTCCTGTTTCATTCCTCTGCATGTGGCTATACAGTTTTCCCAGCACCATTTGTTGAACAGGACTTCCTTTCCCCAGTGTACGTTATTGTCTGCTGTCAAAGATCAGTTGATACCCCATTAAAAAGTGGGCAAAAGACATGAACAGAAATTTTTCAAAAGAAGGTAGACAAATGGCCAATCAACATATGAAAAACTACTCAACATCACTAACCATCAGGGAAATGCAAATTAAAAGCACAATGAGATACCACCTTACCCCTATCAGAATGGCTATTAATAAAAAGTAGAAAAGACAACGGATGCTGGTATGGATGCAGACAGAAAGGAACCCCTATGCACTGTTGGTGGGACTGCAAATTAGTACAACCTTTGTGGAAAACAGTGTGGAGATTCCTCAAAGAAATAAATGTAAACTTACCATCTGACCCAGCAATCCCATTACTGGGCATCTACCCAAAGGAAAAGAAGTCATTTTATCAGAAAGACACTTACACTGAAATGTTTATTGCAGCACAATTCATGATTGCAAAGATGTATTAATAGTACCAACCTAAGGGTCCATCAGTTCATGAGTGGATAAAGAAAATGCAAAATATATATACACACACAGACACACACACACACTATAGAGTACTACTAAGCCATAAAACAGAATGAAATAATATCTCTCACAGCAACTTGGAGGGAACTGGAGATCATTATCCTAAGTGAAGTATCTCAGGAATGGAAACACAAACACTACATGTACTCTCTAATAATTGGAAGCTAAACCATGGACATGCATGGGCACAAAAAGATGTAAAGGATATTGGAACCAATAAGGGGGGAAGGTGGGAGGGGGTGAGGGGCAAAAACTTACCTATTGGTACAGTGATCACTATTCCAGTGATGGGCACACTAAAAGCCCCAACTTAAGCTTTATACAAGGTATCCATGTAACAAAAACATTTGTACCTCCTCAATATTTTGAAATATAAATAAATAAGTCATTAGATACAAAGTAGGAATTTATGTCACTCAAGATAACAGCATATAAGTAAAATAAATATTGAGGAATTTCAGAAAAATAAAAAAGAAGCAATTACACCAGAGTTGACTTATTCAGAATCAGTTCTATTCTGACAGCCCATGGGATGTCTCTCATAGGAAACGAACTATTAAAAGTTTATCCTGTTATCATATTATGAATACGAGTTTCCCCTACAGCAATTATTGAAGATAGTTTTTTCTAATTCTTTTCTTAAAATGTGAGTAGATACAAAAATGCACATAAAATATGCCTAAAGTACAAAAACAGCAATGCAACACTTAAACATACATTTACCAACAACTAAGTTTAAGAAAACACAGTATTACTACCATTTTGTAAATCTCCTAAATGCCATTCACCAATCTCTTCTCATTTCCCAACCCTTCCTGCCAGCCCAAATAATCATAATCATATTTTCTGTGTCATTCCTTTGTTACTAAATATGCTTTTTAAAATAGTTACCAAATATGTTTGTATATGCAAACTGTATATTGTTTACTTTTGCATGGTTTGGTACTTTATTTAAATGAAATTATCAAGAGCAAAATCCTCTTGAATTTAGCTTTATTGCTCCTGAGATTTAGTAACATTGTGTGTGGTTGTAATTAATTCATTTTACTGCTGCTTACTATTACATTGTAGGAACATTTCAGTTTATTTATTCAGTCTACTATTGGATTGTTTCCAGTTTTTTGCCTTTAACAAACTAGCTCTAAAAACAATCTTGTCCATATTTTCTGGTGTGCATGTGCATGCATATTTTGGAAATATAGATAAGAATGGAATTGTTAAGCCATACGATTGATACATCTTCAACTCAATTGGAAAAAGTCAAATATTTCTGAAGTGATTGTTCCATTTTACATTTCCATCAGGAACACCTATTTTCATATATTAGGCAAAATATAAAGCTCTCAAATTTTGAAATTTTTGTCAATCTGATGAATATGAATTAGCTTCTCATTATGGTCTTAATTTCCATCCTCCTTATTCTTTTTATTTTTTTCTTTTCTTTTCTTTCTTTTTTTTTTAGAGATGGGGTCTCACTCTTCCTCAGGCTGGTCTTGAACTCATGAGTTCAAGCGATCCTCCCGCCTCAGCCTCCCAGAGTGCTAGGATTACAGGCGTGAGCCACTACACCTGGCCCATCTCCCTTATTCTTAATGAACTGAACATTTCATTTTTATATATTTTCTGACTTTCTGTTTCTCTCAAGTAAAATGACCCTTCAGGGTTTTGTTTTGTTTTTCCTTTTTTTCTCAACCCATTCTATTTGATTGTCTTTTTCTTGTAGATTTTTGTGATTTCTTTATATATTCTATACTCTAATGCTTTGTCAGTTGTGTGCATTGCAAATATCTTCTTCCAAATTTAGTTTGTCTTTTTATTTAATTTGTGGATATTTTGAGCAGAAGTTCTTTATTTAATGTGCTCATTGACGCCTTTTAGGGATCTTGTTTTAAAAAGCCTTCTCTATGCTGTGGGCATAAAGATATTCTCCATCATGATGTCAACTGGAAATTATTTTTGTACTTATGTTTAGATCCAATTTCATTTTTCCCCATAATTGTCCCAATATCTTTTCTTTATAAATTCCTTTATCCCCATGAATATGAAATGCCAGCTCATCATCAACCGAGTTTATGTATGCTTCGTGCTGTTTCAGGGCACTCTTCTATCTTGTTGACTGGCTACATTACTGTTGTTTCATAAGTATTCTTTATAATTAATCTCAGTAAGTCAGGTTTATTCTTTTCAGGAGTGTCTTGGCTACTCAAGGTTCTTTACTCTTCAATATATATTTTAGAATCAGTTGGTTTGTCAAGTTCCATAACAGAATAAAAAGCAAGCAAACAAACCTCATCAGCAGAAATTTCACTAGAACCACACTGAATTTACAGATCAACTAAAAGGAAAGTTGACATCTTTATAATAGTGTATCTTTCCATTTTTTTAATGTCCTGGTATTAGGAAAGATTTCAATCTTAAATAGTTTGCACAGCAATTTTCTTATATTGTCCTTTCAGGTTTTGGAAACCAGTTAGTGAGAGCCTCATAAAACAAGCTATGAATATTTCCTCTGTTTCTACCCTGTAGTTTTTGTAGAATTGGCATTAAGTGATCTATTGAATGTTTGGTCGACTTTATGAGTAAAATATATGAGCCTTTTTTCAGAGGGTGTGTTTCTTTATTGATTTAGATCTTGGCCTTACTTAATGCTGTTCAGTTAAGTTTTGTATTTTTTCCCATTAATATCTGAGAATTTTTTTGTAATTTATTGTTAGATTCTTAATTTTTTAATGTCATGTTAAAGTTTATATTTGTTTGATTCCATTTTCTAACTCTTTGTTGCTAATATATAGAAATATGATTGAAATTTTCCACTGATTCATGTGTCCAGCAGTCTTGATAAATTTACTCAATGATTCTTTAGAGGTTTCTACATTAAAAAAAATTATACCATCCGTGAAAAGTGTTTTTTTCCCTCCTAAACTTTATGCATCTTTTTTCTTCCTTTTTTTGCTGCCCTGACAAAATGCCCAGTAGAAACAGTGATAGCAGAAACCCTTGTCTTTGGCTTATCTTAAAAGGAATGCTTTCAAAGTTTTATCATTCGATATACTCTAGGGCTTTGAATAATATCTTTAATTAGGGAAACTTTGGCCTTCAATTTTTACTTTGATAAGACTTTTAACACATATGAAAGTTCAATTTTATCAAATTCTTTATCTACATCCATTTAGATCATTGTACATTTCTCAAGTTGTTAATATGGTATATTATTGAAACTTATTTTCTGTTAAACCACCTTATATTCCCAAATGATCACACTATCAGAATGGTTATCACTTTCAAACAATGCTAATTTTTTCTTTAATATTTTGACATCTATATTCACAAGTTAGTTTGCACAGTAATTTTCTTATATTGTCCTTTCAGGTTTTGGAAACCAGTTAGTGAGAGCCTCATAAAACGAGCTATGAATATTTCCTCTGTTTCTACCCTTGTAGTTTTTATAGGATTGGAATTAAGTGATCTATTGAATGTTTGGTCGACTTTATGAGCAAAATATATGAGCCTTTTTTGAGAGGGTGCATAGGAAGGAAGACTTTTAATCACTGATTCTGTTTCCTTAACAACAAATAACCATATTCAAGCTTTTTCCCCCTACTTTTCCTTAAGTTAGTTTGATTTATATTTTTATACAGATTTGTTCATTTTCTCTCGTATTTTAAATTTATTGCCATAATATTTGAATAACTTATTTTAAACTACACAGAATGCCTAGTTCTGTCCCCCTTTTCATTGCTAACTATATTTTATACTCTTTTTTTTCTCTTGCTCCATCTTACCAGAGTTTGTGAATTTTTAAATTCATTCCCAATAATTTTTGGCTCTGTTGATTCTCTCTATTTTATGTCTGGTTGCTTTTCATTTCATTTTCTATTATTTCCTGCCTTCTGTAGTGGGAGGTGAATTCAGTTTTTTGTTTGTCTAATTTCTTGAACTCATTCATTATGAGGCTTTCTTATTTTCTTATTAATGATTTACAGCTTTCTATTTCCTTCTAAGAACCACGTTAGCTTCATCACATAAGTTTGATATGCAGCATTTTCATTATCATTCAGTTATCAGTACTTTCTAATTTTCACTATGATTTCTTCTTTGGCCTATGTGTTTTTTAGAAATATTTCATTTCCAAAAGTATGGATCTCTGAAAGTTGCCTGATCTCATCTGATCCCAAAGCTAAGAGGATCAGGTCTGGTCAGTACTTGGGTGGGAGACTGCCTAATATTTTTGTTAATTACTTCTAAATTTATTTCACTATGGTCAGAGAATATGTTCTATACGACACCAGTTGTTTGAAGATTGGTAAACGTGGATTTATGGCACAATATGTGGTTAAATTTATAAAAGTTCTAAGTGTTCTTGAGTGGAACGAGTATTTTACAGTTGATCCATTAGGCTAAACTTACTGTGTTATTCGAATCTTCTATACCCTCACTACTTATGAGCCTGATCGCTCAGTTACCAGGCAAATATGTTAAAATCTCCCACTCTGATGGCATATTTTTCTTTTCATCCTTCTTGTTTCATACATGCCTACATACGTAAAGACTGTGCTATTAAGTAGATGTATACAAATTAGAATTCTTTGATATTGCTAGTAAATTGAAACTTTATTGAACTTCATAATTACCCTACTAATGTTTTTTGTCCTAAATTATATTTGGTCTGTATTTACATAGTTATGCCATTCATTTTTCACTATCACTTGACCAGCATATCTTTGTTTAATCCTTCCATGTTCAATCTGTATCCTGAAGGTTTAGGTGCATCTTTTATTTTTTAATCAAGACTGAAATCCTTGTCTTTCAACTGGATCATTAATTCTATTTTTATATTCCTGCAAATAAAATTAGGAAATGCAATAATAATCATATAAAAACAGATTAATTTCCTCAAACATCAACAAAACGCTGTAAAACTCATGTAATAATCCATCAAAGATTTCTGCTTTATATAAAGCAACTTAAAAATGATTTAATGCTTTGCTTAATGAGCTGTTTATTGAGTATGTTGTGTCTAGTGTTTTGTGAATATTGGATGCAAATTACCTTGACTTTCTATGCTCAATAATAAATGTGTACTGTTATATAACCAAAGAAATAATGTGCTAAATATGGTAGAAATGCTTCTAAATTGAATCTAGGTGTCAGTGCCTCCAGATAACTGGCAGAAGTAAATATAGAAGCTAAACCCTCAGGAAAATAACATTAGTAAGAAACAAACATTATCGGGAAAGCAGTTGAGATACTTCTGTAAGAACTGGAAAACTTCCTTCCTGATCATACAAACACTTGAACATTTTTGCTGATGCATATGTTGATATATCATAATTAGTTTTGATTTCAGATAGTAAATTTTTGATAAAACATTTGCAAGTCACTATCGCAAATATTTAAATGTTGAGAGCTCAGAAGAGAGGGATATCTGTATTTGGATTTATTTCTTCTATCCTATTTTTGTGTTTTTTATGTGACCCATCTATCAGTTTCTTTTTTGGTTTATTTGTTTGTGATTTTATTTTGTCTTTTTAAATATCGATTGAATGAATTTTTTTTCTCACTCGTGTTTTCCTCCATAGATTTAAAAGTTAAAACATTCTATTTCTATTCTTTTATTGGTTACCTGAACATTTTCAACATTCAACATATCTATTTAACTTATAAAAATCTGAATGTATAATTTTCACTCCTTTAAACAGGATCTTACTAAACCTTTAAATCTGATCACCCCTTCCTAACTTAATGTGTAATTATTGGATATCATAGCTCTACCTTGTTTTAAATCCAAAAGGAAGTATCTTTATACATTCAGTGTACAAAAAGATTTTATTTACCCACATATTTACCACTTTCCTTTTCCTTTAATTACTTTTGCACCTTCCATGTAGACATGATTTCATTTTGCCTGGAGTACGTCTTTTGAATTTTCTTAAGAGAGTGTCTTTTGGTTGCAAACTCTCTCACTTTTTCCTGATCTGACAAAAACTTTATTTCTTTTTCATTCTTCAAAGTTATTTTTGCTAAGTATATAATTCTAGATTGATAGGTATCTTCTCTCATCACCTTGAATATATTTCACTGTTTTCTGGCTTCTCTCATTGCTAAGAAGTCAATTGTCAAGCATACTTTCCTTTGCTCTGGTAGGTTTTTTTTGTTTGTTTGTTTGTTGTTACATAATAGCTGTACATATTTTTCAGGTACCTGTGGGTTTTTTGACACATGTACATAATGTGTAATGATCAAACCAGGGCAATTGGGACATCTATAATCCCAAACATAAACTCTTTTTTTATGTTTGGAACATTCCAATTCCTCTCTTCTAGCAATTCTGAACTGTACAACAAATTTTTGTTAAATGTATAGTTACCCTACTGTACTAGTGAACACTAGGTCTTATTCCTTCTAATTGTATTTTATACCCTTAACCAAGCTCTCTTCTTTCCCCTCTCCTCACTACCCTTCCCAGCCTCTACCAATCAACTCTCTACCTTTATGAGATCCACATTTTTAGCTTCTGCATATCAGTGACAACTTGCAGTATTTGTCTTTCTTTGCCTGGCTTATTCTACTTAACATAATGACCTCCAGTTCCATCCACATTGCTGCAAATGACAGGATTTCATTCTTTTCTGTGCTATATAATATTACATTTTGTGTATGTATCATATCTTCATTTTTAAAATGTTTTCTTGATATATAATAACTGTACATATTTTGGAGGTACAGGTGATATTTTGATACCTGTATACAATGTTCAATGATCAAATAAGGGTAATTTGGATATCTATTACCTTAGACATTTAATCTTTTCTTTGTACCACATTTTCTTTGTACATTCATCCACTGATGAACACTTAGGTTGAGATTCCACATCATAACTATTGCAAATAGTGCTGCAATAAACATGTGAGTGCAGGTTCCTTTTAACATACTGATTTCTTTTCCTTTGGACATATATACAAAACAACATGGTACTGGCACAGAGACATGGACCAATGGATCAGAACAGAGAACCCAGATATAAAACCATCCTCATATTGCCATCTGATCTTTGACAAAGCAGACAAAAACATACACTGGGGAAAAGAATCCCTATTCAATAAATGATGCTAGGAAAATTGGATAGCCACATGTACAAGACTGAAACAGGTTCTGCACCTCTCACCACTCACAAAAATTAATTTACAGTGGATATAAGACTTAAACTTAAGGCATGAAACTCTAAGAATTCTAGAAGAAGAGGCTGGAAAAACTCTTACAGATATTGGCCTAGGCAAAGAATTTATGAAGAAGACCCCAAAGGCAATAATAGCAACAACAAAAATAAATAAACGGGACTTGATTAAATTAAAAAGCTTCTATAGAGCCAAGGAAACAATCAATAGAGCAAACAGACAACCTACAGAATGGGAGAAAATGTTTGCATGCTATAAATTGAATAAAGGGCTAATAACCAGAATCTACAAATGGATATTAATTATTTTGAACTACCTTAAAGTATTGACCATTAGTTAAAAGGCTAGAGAGATGACAAAAAGGTTTCACATCTTCTGGAGTAAGGATTAATGCTGTAGAAAAGATCTCTGCCTGTGTTACCAGCACATGGAATTAATTAGAAGCTAATAGACTAATGACAGTAATTACGGTTGACAATGGGCTGTGACTGTTTAGTCCTTAATGCAATCCCAGCACCAATGTTTGCATCAACAGGAATTGGACTACTAAGTCAATATCCTCCTCTACGTGTGACATTCCTAGACGACCCATGTTAATTAATTGGAGACATAAGATTCTTCCAGAGGCTAGGGTAATGGGCTAATTAGAAAATTACACACTGACAAAATAAGAAATTTTGTTTTTCCTGTCCAATTTTCCTGTCTTCTATTTTCACCATTCTGTCTTTTCCTGTGTTGTCCTTTCTCTTCTTTTCTAAATGAGAAATTTTATTATACTTTTTCTATTTCTTGTCTTAACACTTCTATCTGCTGTATTGAGGGCAGACAAGCTGCTTTTAAGTGTCCGGGTCCTTGGATTACTAGGAGGCACATTTATACCTGATGAAGAGGAGTGTACCTCAAGCAGAAGTCTCCACTTTGGGGTAGATTCGATACTTTGATTTGATTTGAGGGGCTTGGGGTACAATCCATGCACATGAAGAAGAGTTGTACAGATGTTGTATAGTCAAAGGGGTGGACTCTAGCAGACATTACTGGTTGTCTATCTATTCCCCATTTCTTTTAAATAAATGGATCTCAATTATTCTCAACATGTCCAACTAAAACAATTCACTTTCCCTTCCTTAATTTCAGTTATGGTTGGCCATGTGGTAGTCTGGTCAATGAGATACAGGTGGAAATTCCTTAGGAGGACACCCTTTCTGAATAAAAGGCAAAGTCCATTTTGCCCTTGAGACTCCTGGAGATACAGCAGCCATCATTATGATCATAAGGATGAACAATGCATGCTAAGAAAGTGGAAGCAGCAAACAGAAAAGGCTAAGCCTTGATGGCTCTGTGGAGGCTTGTTGGCTGACTCTTGACTCATGACTTCTCTGCTTGAAACATATAAACCTTACTTACACCAGTGTTTTGGGGGATTTTCTATTTGTGGCTGAACACATTCTTAATAGATACATTTGTAATATAAGAATTCAGAATCCTCAGGAACAGGGCATCTTTGTCTCACTGTACTTCACTGTACCCAAAGATACCAGGTTCAGCTCAATAGGGAAGTGACTCTGCTTTTCTCTACTGTTTTTAAAGCCCGAGGGATCAGTGTTTATGCATCTTTGCTGTTATATCATTTTTCTTCTCCCAAGTGTGGCTGTTAATGAAATTTCTAAATACACTACTCTCTATTCCTAAAAGTTTTTTCTAATTTGGAGGGACATTATGATTTTCTGGTTAAGACAACAATCTCTGGAGTCAGATAACCATTGTTCAATTCCCCCCTTTCCCGTTATAATTTGTATGATCTTGAGCAATCACTTAACATTTCTGAGCTTATTTCTATATCTCAAAAATGGGGAGAGTGATAATGCCCACCTCATGCAGGTGTTGCAGGATTAAATATAATTTGGCAGGACAGCATGTAGGAAAGTGTATATTGACTTTTTTTTTTTACATGAAGAGTTAGAATTTTAAATATGGGATTATTTTAGAATTTTTTCATTGATTGAAAGGAATCTAAGTTCCATCCCAACTCAAAAATTTAATAGCTTTTTTAAATGTATGAAGATTGTGTGGTGGAGGTGAGGGAATCAGAACAAAAACTTAAAAAAAATAGAATAGGAGGGAGAGACTGAGTTCATTGAAATTCATCTACAAAAATGTTTCCTTATACTGATGTTAATATTTACTTTAGCTTTGATGCTACTAAAAACATGATAGCTGCGTGATATTGTATTTGCCAATTAAACATGTTCCTTTATAAGAAAAGATTTTAAAATAAATAGATAAACATCCTAACATGTTGTAACTCCTAACTTTTTCTCTTAATGTATTTCTTTTGTTTTCTCCATAACAAAACTGGAAGGCATCTATAAGTGTTATTTAATAATACAGAGCACCTACTAGGTGCAAGGCACTTTGCATCTATTACATAATTTAGTTCATCTTCTAGTAACACTTTATTGTCTCTCATTTTGAAAATAAGAAAACTGAGGAGAAAAGACATTAAACAATGTGTGCAAGTTTACTCATATGTTAAACAGAGTTATAGAGATTTAAGCTAATCCAGGTAAAATCTCTGATTTTTCCAGTATAATTCAAAACAGAAAACAATCTAGCACAAGTTTAATTATTTTCATTTAAACCCAAAATTAGAACATCATTCAAAGAGTATTAAGGAAATAGGAGTACTTTCATAATTCAAATGTGAGTAGTTTTATTTCCCCTCCCTACCCCAAAATGACTTTCTTTTCCAGAACAAAGAAGTTTGGAAATAAATCCAACATTTTGGAGAATCCATGTGCCCATGTGTCTATAACCCAATTGACTATGCATATGTGTATACATAAAAAATAAATAGTACCAATAGAAAACATATCTTTGATTTAACAAAGAGCTTAAAAACAAGCTGTACCAGGCTGGGCGTGGTGGCTCACGCCTGTAATCCTAGCTCTCTGGGAGGCCAAGGCGGGCGGATTGTTTGAGCTCAGGAGTTCGAAACCAGCCTGAGCAAGAGCGAGACCCCCCATCTCTACTAAAAATAGAAAGAAATTAATTGGACAACTAAAAATATATACAAAAAAAAAAAACTAGCCAGGCATGGTGGCGCATGCCTGTAGTCCCAGCTACTCGGGAGGCTGAGGCAGGAGGATCGCTTGAGCCCAGGAGTTTGAGGTTGCTGTGAGCTAGGATGATGCCACGGCACTCTAGCCCGGGTAACACAGTGAGACTCTGTCTCAAAAAAAAAAAAAAAAAAACAAGCTGTACCAAAAAAGAGGTAAATTTATTCAATAAGAAAATGAATTAAGTCATTTCTGCCCTTTTGATATTTTCAAATTCTAACAGATTTCCTTCTAACACAAATACCATTGTTATAAAGAAAATTGTTAGCTACTATAGTATAATACATTCATATACTATTATTTTTTTAACCCAAAGCACACAAGTACTAAAACATTCTTTTATTATTTACTGAAGTAAAAAATATTGTCAGTTTGATATAGCTTTTCTAAGGTTGTGTTTATCACAAGAAATGTGTATTGTTATTAAATTTCTCAAAAAAGATGTAGCAACCCACAAAGGAAACACTCGCATTAAAATAACACTCAGACCAAATGTCCATGCTTGAATCTCTCATAAAATACCTCTGGTGAAGTGATGAATAGGCAGCTATAAACCATAGTTATTTTAATTTGCTGATTGGTATTCTATTACCATCCTAATCTAAAGAGCTCTTGTATAAATTTATGTGAAATCAGATAAAGTTTGAATAAACCCATGGTGTCATTTAAAGGATCTATATTCTAATGCAATCAAGAAAAAACATCTCAAAGAGCCCTCAAATAACCAACTGACCACTCATTTGTTCTTTGGCTCTTTTGCTGTCTTTTTCATTTTTTTCCTATGTTAGAGGTAGAAAGATAGGTTAATTTTTAGGGATAAAAATATTGATTTTTTTAACTGTCTAGAATATTACCAAAACAGACATGTTTACTCACCTGTGGACCTTCCCTGGTGCTGTATCCTTTGAAAGATTTTATTTTAAATTGGAAAAATATTTTTCATGTGAACATGTAGCATCATTTCTCCAGGAAGATAATAAAAGCCAAAATTCTAAATATAGAAACAAATGGTATATAGACCAATATTTATTACCGAAAGGCAGCAAGCAAAACTCCCCACCTCAATACCTTCAAAGGCTGGCCTAAAGAGTTTGTCCAAAGCAAGGTTTCTCAACCTCGGCCCTATTGACATTTTCAGTAGGATAACTCCTTGTTGCGGGGCTGTCCTGTGCATTGTAGAATGTTCAGCAACATCCCTCCCTCTACCCCATGGATGCCAGCAGCAACAACTTCCTACACCCTTTCCTATACCCTGTCCTATGACAACAAAAATATCTCCAGACATTGCACATATGCCCTGGAGGGCAAAATCATCATGCATGTAAAAAATTAGCTCTTGATGAATAAATGTTTCTAAAACATACTAGTTGGTTTTGGGTTATCAGGTTTTAGATAGTATTTCTGTTATTGCATGCTATATAGTTAAGTGTACTCTAAAAAGATTCTAAAGCTTTTGAAAAATTACAGTAAACCACAGGCTGCATTAGGTAAGGATAATGTCTGTTCTACAGTTTTGACACATGGTAGGGACTCAACAATTGTTGAATGAATTGATGAACTGATGAATGAATAAATTCTCACTAAGAGAATAAGATAGGAATTTGGTCTCAACTCAGACATGAGCCACTATAAAACTAGATACTGAGAGAGACCCACCTTAGAGTCTCAGGTAAGGGCTGGGGAGAATAGCCCCAACGTCAGGTGTGAGTAGGAAATAGTCTGCTAGGCAGAAGAGAGTATTCTTTGCTATAGGAATTATGCAATAAGAGGTTATCCAATATGTGTAACGCAGAAATGCTGGAGGCAAGACGACATCCAGGGCAGGCAGGCAGTTATCATTGCAGAAGTAGGTAAACCAGTAACAGGACTCCAGTTCCCATTGTGGGACACAAGGACAAAATTTTAATTCCTAAGGGTGACTGAGAAGAACAAAAATGAGCATTTCCCATTACAAAGTACTAATCAGGCAACAGAGAAAGAGATCTAAGTACAGAAATGACTATGATCCCTTTATCAGAGTTGAAGCCCTGGCTGGACTCACAATCTTCCCTTGTATTACGTGAGTAGATTCCTGGTGGTTTGTATGCTTTGGTGGGCAATATTTTAAAGCATTGGATTGCAATTATATTAATACATATGTATATGTGTTTATATAAACACACACTAAATCATACACACATACACACAAAATCATACTCTTGGATTTATAATATCCAAACTCTGGAAGATTAATTTGGAACATAAATATTATTCCGAGTAAATATGCTCCTACAGTATAGCCATATGAAAAAAGTAATGAGAGTTCAAGGACTCATTTAGACACTTCTAACAGAAAAAGCCATAATGGAGATACAAAATCTGAGTGGAAGGGCTTTATAGTGACCACAAACCCTGCTATCCTAGAACTCCCTTGATAGAAATGTCATCAAGGTATTCCTGACTGAAGCCTGAGAAATAATATAGACTATTCCAGAGAGGTCTGGCTATTCTGAATTTTATCATATGTCCAATCCAAGTCATCCTGATGATATCCTCTAGAGAATCCTTATAAAATTCATTCCTTTAAGAATATAATCCAAC
>NW_012147952.1:1815862-1820752 GCF_000956105.1 Propithecus coquereli
GGCCTCCCAGAGTGCTAGGATTACAGGTGTGAGCCACCGCACCCGGCCAGGACTATTCTTTAGTTCAGTGTTTTTCAAAAATAATTTCAACAGCCTTTCTGTTAATATAATTTTATGCAGAAAATTAATATGTATATGTAAGAGAAAAACAAATCTCTAATTGAAACTCTGAAAACTTGTATGTCCCCACTCATGCCAACTCCTGACCTGTGTGGGGGCCTCCAGGTATCTCCTGTAGCTATCAGCAGCACTGTTGAAAACTGTGTTAAATATTTAGCGAGTATCAGCTTCTTTTTTTTCCATATAGTTTTTCCCTGATGGTCTGGTCAGTTCCTCAGTCTTTCACTATAAATAAAATCAAACAATAATGTTTAGTTTATCTAGCATGCTTCTTCCTTCCCGGTAAAACTAAACATGAAAAATGCATACTTAATAAATTAAAATTTTTAATATTAGCTATAAAATATGATGATTTTTATTTAAAATGATATTAAAGTACTGAATAAGATCAATAGAAGATGTCCAAGTTGTCTCAGACCTCACAATTGACAATGAAACAGTATCAGTCAAAATTGCAGCTCAGTTATCCAAACACCTGTGCAGATTCACTCTCAGGACCTGTGAGGGTGGCTGTAACAGCCACTCAAGTCTCAGGTGAGTCAACATCATATTTTGTCTAAAGCCTTCCTCAAACCCAAATCCTGTGCTTGCTATAGCCTCTCTCCTACCTTTGGAATAATTATCTCCATGACCTTATCTTCAAATTCTTTCTTTTCTTACTCAGATCTGATTTTTATTTCTACAATTCTGCAAGAAAACGAAAACAAAAACTTTTTTCAAATGACCTGTTTTTTGCCAAATCCAAAATCTTTCTCTTGTTTGATCTCTTTCTACCATTTCCCCATTGAAGCTGCTCTTTTGGCTGTTGTAGCAGTGGTCCTCAGGCATTACTCGGTTTCCTTTTTGTCAGTCCCTTTCCTTCCTCTTTCCTCCTCCTATACACCCCAAATGCCCATGCTCAACAAGACTGCGTCGTCAGTCCTCTCCCCTTTTAAACTAGTCTACATGCTTCTCCAGGTAATTTAAGCCCAAGTTATTGATTCACCCATTATAAATACAGGTTGGTGATTCTCAAATTTCAATTCTTATCTCCCCCCTGAACTGCAGATTCATATATCCAACCACTGACTGGACATCTCCACTGGGCTGTCTCAACAGGTATGTCAAATTCAATACAAAATTGAACTTCCTTCCTCCAGACTGCCTCCCCTTCTGTCTTTCCCAGTTAAGTGAACAATACCACCAACCACTTAGATATTCATGTCTGAAAATTGGAAATTAGGTTTAACTTCTGTCCACAGATTGGTAGCTCTCACTGATCTCCAGTATGGACACTGTATCATTTTCATCTTTGAGTCCCCATGCTTGGAATTATATGTGCCACTCATAGGTGCTCAGTACATATCAGGAACTTTTCTGAAAGTAGAAATAGTAGCATGTAGGTTTCTTGCTTAACAGTCTTCTATGGCTTTCTGCACAAGTCAGGATAAAATCCAAAGTTCTTGCTGAAACTTAGCCTTAGAGCCCCTTTCTTACTTCTACTGCCTCTTACTAATAGCTACACCTTCAAAAGCAACCTGAGCTCCCATAGGATGCAACTACTTGTCATTCTCAAAGCATGATCAGCTCTCAAGATTTGACAATTTCTCAAATGTGTTCTCTACCCTCACGTCTTCACCAAAGTCTAGTTTTTCTTCAAGACTTAGCTCATCTACTATATTCTTCAGGGAACCCTCTGTAGTTTCTATAACATTCTGTGCAAATCTCTGTGAACTCATCACCATATCATAATTACCTGCTCATTTATCCATCTCCCCTACTAGATTATGAGTATGATATGAATCAGGGCTTTCATCTCTGCACCACTCCAACTAGTATGGCACCTGATGATTAATGATTGCTTGTTGAAGGGATGAATAGGTTTTGAGAGCTTCATAAAAGATGCTTTCTTAATTCCCTTTTGACAAATAATGGTAAAATGTCAGTACCACTAGGGGGCACAGAATTATAACAGAATTTTCCAGTACAATAGCTCAAAGGCAATGTTTTCCTTTGTATCAACCTCTTCACATAGTTTCTAAATATATAGATCTTTAAAAGATCAAATAACTCCATTCAAATTACTTCCAGAAAGAAATCTTTAAATAGTTGGCTAAAAGATAGAGAGCCAGTGCTGAAATACAAACATGTCAGAAAAATGAAAATCAAGTATAGCCAAATGCAATAAATAGGATTTTATAAATAAAACTGAAGATAGCACTAGGAAAAAGATCAAAATGTAAATACGGTTTGAAGAAACTGATACTATGAGACTTGGGACTGTTTTTAAATTTCAATACAGAAAATATCTATACAGGGAAACCCTTCCACAAAAAAAAAAAAAACAAAAAAACAGCGAAGAAGCATACTGCAGCTATGTCTGTGTTTAGAATAAAATCCCACATCCTGCTCTAAAATAACCAATAGAAGCTACTCAATATTTCTCTTTTGTAAAGAGAAACTGTCAAGATTATTAACACACAATAATAGGCTTGGGGTTTTTATTTCAAAAGTTGATACATTAATAGATTAGTAGTTAAAAATCTAGTTTTTGTTTTTAGCCTTCATTGTTTGTTTAGCATCAAATACCCCTAAATTTGAGTGTTCTGCCTCAACTAATTAGTTTCAAAAAATTATTAACTCTTCTGCACCTCAATTTCTTCCCCTATAAATTGGGTATGATTGTAATGCCTACTTATGAAACCATTGTCACAATCAAGTGAAATCATTCTTGTAAACCACAGTGCCTAGCATATAGTAAACACGTGCTAAATAATTGCTATAATTTTACTTTGACAATTGTAATCAGCACAATATTTTAGTAATTCCTTGACAAAGTAATTTTGTTAGCTGCTGGAATGCAAACGGTGAGAACTTTTGGAGCCCCTTCCCCACTATTCCTCTGCTCCCCATCAGCCTTTCCTTACGGTCACTCACACCTGCATCCTTTCTACATCCCTGGAGCAGAAGCTGTTCTGAGGAGCAATGTCTCATTTGCTGGGAAAGGTTGGTCGGGGATTCCTATTGTGTTAGAGCCTTCATGCAGTCTGGGTAGGCTCAGATGATCTCTGATATTGTCCTGGGTTTTCTGATTAATTTCTTCGTGTTGGAGAAACATCTTGAAAAGCTTATATCATATCCCTTACAGGTAAGAATTCTTTTTTTTTTTTTTGAGATAAGAATTCTTGATTGACAAGAAATGGTACTGCGGTATACACTATACTGATATATTTAAAATAATAAGAGGTAAATATGTTTACTGAACCATTGGTTATGAGATCTATGAAATGCAATGTAGTTGCTGTGCTTTTTGGTGTGGTTATGGCCTAATAAGAGGGAAATAAAATTGAAAGAGAAGGGTGGAGTAGCTTAAAGGGCTTTCTCTTCAGGGGTGGGGGACTTCAATTCTACCTCTAGGCCTAGAAGGCAAATCTGCTGAGCTTTGTGCAAGTCATTGAACAGCAGCCAACCATGGATTTTCATTTCTCTATCAGTAAATTTCCTTTTTTGCTCTAGGGTTTAAGAATTCTATTTATTATTCCAGCTCTGATTAGTCCAGGAACCTCACACTTGATTAAAGTGCATCAATATCACTAAAGCATGGCACTTATGTCATTCACTAGTTGCTCAGAACCATGAACATTATTTGATGGAAGGGAATGTCGTGGTGGGAGGTTGGGGCAAATGGGAAAATGGGTAGGCATGGAGAAGGAGGACAGGGGGAGAGTCATGGGGCACTGACATTTTGTGAAACCAGTCCAGATCTAGTTATTATGCCCCTCTTGTGGGCATTAAAAGCCTTGCTTGTGCATCTCTAGTTCATGTATAGAATTTTTTATTAACACTATTTCAGAGCACCTTTCAGAAGAAAAATATAATGGGATAGAAAACACACTAAAATAAAATATTTCTAGTAACTATGTTCAGTTGAAACCACATCCACGTAGACGTCAGAGAATAAATTTCCAAGGTCCTAAATTTCAGGCAGACATCTTACCATATGTAGAGAATGAATAGGTGAAAGCAAGCCCTTTTCAAAGGCTGGTGGCAGGGGGAGAGAGCAGTCTACTCACATGCTCTACACTAGCAATAAACATTTGCCTTTACCTCTACCTCTCCATAATGCTCCAAGGGAATTATCAGGCACAGAATACACACTATGTCATTTTACTCATTGCTCAATATTCATACCCTTTCTTCTGATATTCGGGTTTTAAAATTTCAGCAAAACAAACTAATAAAAGGCAGTTTCCTAGCAACATCTGTATTCAAAGGAACAACAACAAAGCTTAATCACACACACTTTATTTTCTAAAGTTAATTCTGGTCTTTTTAGGGAAGTTAGTAGGTAGCAAAGAATGCAAGGTGTTTTCTAGGAGAGGCCAGCACAGCCTCAGTATGCCTTTTCTTCCTAGGCATGGAACAGCAGGATGTTTAGGGCTTGCAGCTAACCCAGTCTTTCCCAATGATAGTAGGTAGAGACATTGACACAAAACCGCGTCCTGCTTTGTCCATCCTCTGTTGGAGATGCAGATCGCCTGTCGGAAGGGATACTGAACTGCGATGCCAAGTTTCTGGGTCCCTAACAACCCTGGCACCAACCACCTGGTGAAAACTTGGGCAAGTCCTTTTCTCTGGGCTATGCAGCTAAATGGAGATTACTCTAGAAGAAATGATCTCAAAGGTGTGTCCCAGCTCTAAACTGCTACCAATCACGGGCTCTCATTAAAAAAAAAAAAAAAAAAAGAATTTAAGTATTTGCTTAATCAAAATCACAGTTTTACTAGTGTT
>NW_012147952.1:1820802-1821642 GCF_000956105.1 Propithecus coquereli
GAACCAGAATCCCACAGTTTACAAGTTTTTTCTGACTCCAAATCCTGAGCATATTTAAAAATATATTTAGATATTTATTGGTATTTATTGCTCCACTTTCATTGTCATCACCCAAAACAATATTGGGTCTTCCCCAGCTTTTCCCTCATTTTTAATCTTCCTATTCGCATCAGGAAATATCTTCTTCCTTAAAAAATTTTCAATTCTGTCTCTCTTTTTCTCAATATGCTTCAGTCTCACATACAAAATGACATGCAAAAACAAAACCAAAAACGTTGAGAACATGCCAAGTAATACTCCTTCACTTCACTGTCTTTATATTGTATCTCATCAAAATTTTACACCAGAGTGGCAAAACCCAACTTGGTTCCAATTCCATTTTTCCTCTGTGTTTCAGGACCTTGCGTCTCACTCAGATTAACTCTTTTTACTTTCAAGATTCCTATGCAAGGCCCGGTGTCTCCTTGGAGCATTTTGATCTTAACCCTTTCCATAATCCAGAGCATCCCAATCAGAGTGCTGCAGACCACCGGACAGCCAGAACCTCAGGCCCATCACCTCTGCCTGTCACTGGTCCCTTACTTTTGCCCCACTGGGCCATGAGTCTTGTCATTTTGTAGCTGAACCATGATTCCAAAAGGCAGAAAGTATTATTCTAAGTATCCCAAAAAACAGGACCATTATTTTTTTATTTTTTTTTTGAGACAGAGTCTCAGTCTGCTGCCCTGGCTAGAGTGAGTGCCATGGTGTTAGCCTAGCTCACAGCAACCTCAAACTCCTGGGCTCAAGAGATCCTCCTGCCTCAGCTTCCCGAGTAGCTGGGACTACAGGTACGCGCCA
>NW_012147952.1:1832817-1852546 GCF_000956105.1 Propithecus coquereli
CATTAAAAAAAAAAAAAAAAAAAGCCTAATGGTATTTGCTTAATCAAAATCACAGTTTTACTAGTGTTATTGCTGCACTCCCAGGAAAGCATCACTTGGAAATTAAGCAGCTGGCTTTCTTCCAGGGAAACATGTCCCTGTGCCCTGCCTTCCTTAGACTTCCCGTGTGCAAGCCCAGCTTTACCAATGAGATGAAAAGGACCTTACCCACCCAGCAGTAGTAGAAGTCTGCAACAAGGAAAACAGCTTGGTTAAGAGGAAGTGGTTTTCATTTTACTGCCTGCAGACAAGCCAAGATTTTGACGTTTAAAGCGGGCACACGAGTCATTTTAAATCTCTAGCTCTTTCACCCTGAAAGTCCCTGCACAGAAACTCCATGGGGAGACTAAATATAGCAACAGCAAACTCCCCCCGCCTTCAGTCCGGGTCCCCGCGCAGCTCTAGGATTCAAGAGCTTGCTCCGGGGCGCTTTCTGCATCTGCCACGAATAGCAGGGCACGGAGCAATCTCTCTCGCACCTCCACAGTGCGTGGGTGTGAAGTGTATTAGGGAAAAGCGAGAGTGATTCTGGGTGTTGGTGCTTTGCTCCGAGTCACGTGGCACCAGCTGCACGGAGCTCCCAGCTAGCGCCGGCTGCCCAGAGGCTTGGGGGAAAGGAGGAAGGGAAGCAGGGTCCTGTTGGTGACCAGGAGCAGGCGAAATGGCTTCACACAAATAACAGTGATAACAATAAAAAGTAAAAGTAAAGCATTTCAGTGGAGTTGTTGCCGGAGGCAGAAAGCAGCTGCTGCGGGCGTGGGTGTGTGCACAGGGGGAAGTTGGTAGAGTATTTATCTCGGAGGGGCGGAGACAGCCGAAAGACGACTTTGTTTTAGTATTGTTTTAGCCTTAGGCAAGGAAAAGGCACTGGGAATCACCACCTTGCAACTATCTGCCATGGCTTTGTTGTAGAAGCATAGTTTTCCCTTCAATTTAACTTGGTGATTTTCTTTCATATTTGGGGTGAAGGCCGCTCTATTGGAAGAAGTTCCCAAGCCTGGCATCCTTTCAGTTCCCCTACGCTGAATGTGATGTTTAACTGGGTATGCTTATAATACAGTTTCTGAGGGTCAGAGGTCACCGCCAGTGGCACCGTGGCCGCCCTTCCCGCCAAGGGCGCAGGCTTTGGGCCGCCCGGTGCCAGTGGTAGAAGACCCAGCCAGTTGTCCCCAGCAACAGGTCTCCAATGGCGTAAGTTACAGCATCCGGAGTTGGGGTGGAAACCCCGAAAAGCCCTTGTCCCGGACTCCCCACCCCTCAGGAGCCCTCTCCCAGATACTGGGGCCGCCACCGCCACTGCCGAGACTTCGCAATTTTATGATTTTCTAGGGCTGAAATGGAAATTTCTTGACGGAGGGAGTCGCGTTTGTTCTCACAGGCTTCGCGCTGCTGTCAGGCAGAGCCCGGGGGCAGCTCGCTCACTGCGGAGGGGCCACTTTGGAGTTTTACGTCCTTCCCACACCCCACCCCTGGGCTGGGAAGGATGTCCAGTTACTCGCGGGCTGGCTGTCTGTTGCTGGGATGGAAAGTCGCAGTCTGCAGGCTGTAGTGAGCGCGGGAAGATGCCCGGTACCCGCTTCGCGGGCTCGGCCCACTGAACTGCCTAGGACCCGCCCCGTGCGCAGGGACCCGAGCGCCACTGCCGGGAGCGGCACCCGGCGCTCCCACTCCGGAGCTAGTTAATACCTGGAGGGCAGGGCACGGCCGTGCGGCTCACGCCCCTTGAAGAAGGATGGCAGGATCCGGCGCAGCGGCATAGCGGCGGGAGAGCGCAGCGACCTGCGCCTCCAGTTTCTCCTCCGGACACCGGGCGGACTTAACCTTCCGGACAGCTCCAAAGCCCCTGGGAGAGCCAAACCAGAGAGAGGCTCCGGAGGCCCGTCCTCCCCCGCGGGGAGTGGAGAGAGAAAAGAAAGGGGGAGACGGGGGCTGGGTGTGCGCGCGTGGGAGCGCGCCTCGGAGCGCCCCGCACTCCCCCGCTCCAGCCCTGAGGGCACTTTGGGAAGGAGGGCGTGGTAGCCGCGGGAATTAGAGGGGGCAAGAGAAACCCTCTCTAAGTGACGCTCCAAACAGGTCCGGATTTAGAATTCGAAGCTAAAGGCTGCTAGAAATTGGGACTCCTCGGCCTCCTCTGCACACCCCCCTTTTCCCCGCCCCGAAGCCCAGGCGGTTTGCTGGCTGCCTGCTTCCCCGCCCCCGGCTCGGAGGTCGCTGGCCGGCGGGCGACCCGTCGGCTGCCGGCTTCCTCCCTGAAACCCGCCGGCGCGCATGAGGCCGCTGCCCCCGCCGCAGGCACTGGCGCCCCCCTCGCGGTGCCCGTGGTGATGCCATGCCCCGCCACCACGCGGGAGGAGAGGAGGGCGGCGCCGCCGGGCTGTGGGTGAAGAGCGGCGCGGCGGCCGCGGCGGGCGGGGGGCGCCTGGGCAGCGGCATGAAGGATGTGGAGTCGGGCCGGGGCAGGGTGCTGCTGAACTCAGCAGCCGCCAGGGGCGACGGCCTGCTACTGCTGGGCACCCGCGCGGCTGCGCTCGGCGGCGGCGGCGGCCTGAGGGAGAGCCGCCGGGGCAAGCAGGGGGCCCGGATGAGCCTGCTGGGGAAGCCGCTCTCCTACACGAGTAGCCAGAGCTGCCGGCGCAACGTCAAGTACCGGCGGGTGCAGAACTATCTGTACAACGTGCTGGAGAGACCCCGCGGCTGGGCGTTCATCTACCACGCGTTCGTGTGAGTACTCGCGCCCCCCGATCATCCCCCGCCACGCCCGCGCCAGCGGACGCCTGCTCCTGGCCCCCTGGGTTGTGCTCCGCGCCCGCGACCTGGACCCCGCGAGCTCGCGCTCACACACACACGTGGTGGCTTTTATTTCTTTGCACGTGTTTGTGGTCTTCCTCCCAGAGTCTTCCTCCTACCCCAGCCCCACCTCTCCCACCTCTACAGCTTGAACCTTCTCCCTAAGGACACCCAGTGAACTGCCTGGTAGCTTCAGGCGCCCGGGTCGAGAGCCAGGCAGACGCGGGACTTAGGCTGCGCGGATAATTGGGAGCAATTAGGTCCGTAGATACCTAAACTTCAACCGAGCGGGGCGCCCGGGAGCTAGGAAATGTAAAGGGAGAACAAGCGCCCGTGTGAGGCTTGAGAGTATATTGGAGAGATTGGGAGGTGATGGCGGGGTTAAAACGTGGTAGAGAGAGGAGACATCGAGGGCTAGGTCCTGAGGGCGGAGCAGGGGAAGCTGCTACTTGGTGGAGAGAGCTGCTAGGTTTTAAGTGCGCCCGGAAGCACGCCTCGCCACCACCCCAGTCACCACCAACGGAAAATCTGTTAGTGCTTGCAGCCCTTCCTGCAACAGAGAAGGTGGCCAAGGTCTAGAAGAGGCGAGCGGGGCGGCTGAAGCGGTGCTCCTGCGCTGCGGGGGTGTGTGTGTGGGAGCAGTGGGGAACCTAGGGTGCAGGAGCGCGGGCCGAGGTGCGGTAGCAGCAGCGCAAATGGGCCGCCTCGGACAGGGATCAGGCAGTGGGTTAAGTCGGCATTTGTGGCACTGAGTCAAAGTATATGTGTGTTAAGTAAGCCCTCGCCATCTAGCAGAGAATGCTTAATGAGAAAATGATTGGAAGCAAATGTTTATTTTTCCCTTAGGCATTTAAAACCTTTCAGTGGCTTTAAAGTTTACTACTGTTTTTCCCACAAAGTCCATTCATTCAGCCTCCTATTAAAATTGGGTTTATCTGGGCATTTTAAGGCTGTTTTTATGCCGTCACATCATGCCTAATTCTTTTATTTTTCCTCTTCTCCTTTCTTCTCTCTTTTTAGTTTTTTTTTTTTAATCTTCTTCTTTTTGTTAAAATGAAATATAAAGACATCAGCCTTAGGAGATCAGTAGAGAAAGTTGCAGGCACTCACTGATACGTTCCTTGTTTCCTAGTAAAATAAGTTTGGAACACGAACTAGGTTTCTTTTAGAAATAAGGTGTCATCCATACATAACTTTCACCCGGGATGGGGGATTGGCATCAACACCAGAAACATTTTTTGAAATAACATGGAAGAAGGGGCTGTTTTTGTAAATACGTGAACCTGGAATTTGACCACGTAGGAGTCAGGAAATTGGTGGAGCTCTGGTGTCTGGAAAATTTTATAGTCCCAGATTGATGTGAACATATAGCATTAGGTAGAATATTCCAGCCAACTTGCCATTTTACAATGCACACAAGGAGAACGTTGTGTTGCATCATTATTACATCAAAAGGTATAATTTTTATTATTCAATGGTGTAAGATTCACATTGATTTAGATGTGATTACTGTAATAAATGATAGAGAAATGCTATAGATGCTTTTCGTCTCCTCTGAGTTGACATATAATTAATCCAATTACTTAATCAGCCTGATAAATTATTTTGACTTGTCATAATATACTAAAAAAATTAGCAATGATGATGCTCAATTTGGCAACTAATATATACTGTATGGATAATGATTTTTTTTAGAAGGGTATGATGCTCAGAATATTCATGCCTTTGAATTTTCAATATGATGCCATTTGTAGCCCTTTATTTTTGGTAAATTATGCATTGTATGTTCAAAGAGGGTTAGAGACAACCTTGGTTGGTGCACGTAAGTTTTCCTGAACATGAATGTGAACTTCTTGCAATGCAACATTTTTTTTTCTATGTGTTGGTGTTTAACGGGCTTTTAAGGACTTACAGAGTTTTAAAATTTTGATAAATGGTTTTTCCAAACGTCCAAGTTCTCTACCCACCAGAATTTATCAGTCTAGCAGTGTCTTTAGTGGTAGGTAGGAAATAAATTATGTACTTGTCAATATGATGTAGCTAATGTGAAGTTTTACATTATACAAATATTTCTAGAGTCGAAACTGTAATGCCTGAGCAATTAGATAGGGGTGCTATATCCACATTAGGACAAAGAGGGAATGGATAGTATCACCATCTATAAGGATTGTGCATAACTACAGCAGACCCTAGGGAAAGAGGCCATCTTTGGCAGTTGCTGCTTGTGATTTTAAATGAGCTTTAGACTAGCTGAACTTTACACATTACATTAATAAAGCAAAGTTGCTTTGAGCTGTAAGTCTAAGAAGACCATAAGAAAACAATTTCTAAAGAGGTCTAACTAACTAATTCTCTGCCAGCCTGGGAATCCCCAAATCTTACTTTAATAACAGTTTTTGTAGCACATTAAAGTTCTTGCCAAGAACAAGTGCACTGTGATTAATGAGGTACTTCAGGGATGAATTTACTTGGTCGACCAGTGTCTTCGCTGCCAAGAAGCAAGAAAAGTATCTTTACAGTTACGCTTCAGGTAAAGAAAAATTTCTATTAATTAAGCAAAAATAATTGTTATAATGATACTTTAATGATATAAAATGTGTTTTCAAGAATACATATCCTAGCCTATTGATAAGATGGCTGGCAAGAGCAAGAAATGGCCTACTTCAGATACTTTCTTCCAATTTTATAAATCAGTGGAAATTAGAAGATCTGTGCCATCTTTCCTGTCTTCAGCTGTTCTTCAGTTTACCAGATGAGCTATTCAAACATGAGGTGACATATTTCTTTGAATTTTTTTGTCCCTTTTTAATTCCTCCCCTTTAAATGAAAATTTTAGAAGAATAATGGGGGTAGTAGAGGAACACATAATGGAGTTCCACGTATAAATTTGCATTGATGCGGCCAATGTGGTTCTCAGAAATTATATGGGAAACATTGTTACAGATACATGTAACTCGTCACTTTGCTTAAGTATCTTTGCCTGGTTTAATGCCATGGATGGTAATTTATAGATATTTTACAGTGGAAGAAAGAGTCTAGTCATCTAAGCTAGAAGCCCTGAAGTCATCCTTTTTCTCATACTTACTCGCCTGGCCACCCAAATGGTCATTAAATTCTTTGTTCACTTTATAAATATTTTTAGAATAAATTCCTTTTTCTCCTTTGCTACTTTCACTGTCACACTCTATTTCTCAATACCTCTCCATTGGATGATTTGTAATATTGTCTTGCCCGATCTTCTTGCTTCTGTTCTCAGCATTCTAACTCTCTGCTCTGACACCATAGTGTTGTTCCTATAATGCAAATCTTATCCTATTATCCCTTTGCCTAAAATATTTTCATGACCCTCTATCATCTACTTATTTATTTATTCATTCATCTATTTATCCATCTATAAATACTCGAGTATCTAATATGCATTAACTTTCAAATTAATAAGACAAAGGCCTTCTGTCTTGAGGAGGGAAGAGACTACCATGGTATGACTACAAGCTTGTGAACAAGTATGAAAACAATATTACTGATACACTTAGGTAGGTTACAAAGTTGCATGGGAATAGAAAAGGAAGTGGAAGAGATGAGAGCAGAAGGGTCAGCGTAGGCTTCAAAGGGGAAGTGAGATGTGAGCTGAGTTTAGACAAATGAGTAGTTAATTTTCAGATGAACAAAGCAGGGAGGAATGAACAATTTTGATAGAGAAAACAGCTTGAGGAAAGATATGAAATTGAAAATCAGCTCAGTAATTCTAGGTACTAAGTATTTGTAGGATGAAAGGCAGCTGCAAGTGAAGGAGGTAGAGCAAAAGGCACGTACCTGACCTTGGATGGCCTCAAATGCTGGCCATGGAACCTTGGCTTTATCCTGTACAAAATGGAGGTACAAAATGGAATCAGTATGACCTATAAGAAGATAATAGCAATTGACAAAATTTCCATTCACTCTTGCATTGTTTTACCTATGAATTAATTGTATGAATGTCTGTTGAGTATTATTTGCTATGGACTGCTCTAGAAAGGTGAGAGATGATTGCCTAAGGAACTAAAGCAGTAACTATGGGGATGAGAAGAAGGAGTTTAATAAGAGAAATGGTAAGGAGATAGAATTGGTAGATTTTTTTCACCAGTCTGATGTGTAGTGTGAGGAGGATGATTCTGATTTGGGAATGCAAGTGCCATTTACTATTATATGGGACAAAGGGTGAAGGGCACATGTTCAGAGTAATGTAATGAGTTCAGATTTGGACATGATGAGTTTTAGATCTTTTTGAGCCATTCGGGTGGAGTTCGTAAGTGGTAGGAGGAACACAGCAGTGAACCAAGCATGGTCTCTTTATAACGAGTCTTGGATCAGCAACAAGAATTATTTCTGGCACACAGATAATACTTGATAAAATATTTTTGAATGAATGAATGCATTTACAAATCTGGAGTTTAAATGTCTAGATCAGGTATTTAGATTTGGAAGTCTGTTGGTTTCATGGTAGTTAAAGCAATGAATAGAAAAAATGAGATAATCCAGAGAATGCACAGAGCAAATGAGGACATGGTGGAGGCCAGAGATGGGGGATCGCTGACACCAAGCCATGGAAGGAAGAGTAAGAGCCTACAGAAAACCCTGGGAAAACCCTGACAGAGCAACCCAAAGGTTAAGAGAAAAGCCAGGAGACCTTATTTTCATGAATCCAAGGAGGATGGTACAAGAAAGAGGTTATGGCCAGTAGTGTCCAATGCTGCAGAAAAGACTAGAAAAGGTGTGTAAGATTTCAAAGGATTACTCAAAGGAGGCCACTGATGGGCTTTGCTGCAGTAGCTTCAGTGGAGCAGTGAGGGTCATACATATGACTTAAGTGGACTCAGAAGTAGTTAAGAGTTGGGAAAATGGACACTGTAGTGTTAAATTAAACTGCAGATTTCTTGGAACAGTTCACAAAAGCCTCCTGGTATGGCCTCTGCCTGTCTTTCTAGCCTCAGCTGCAGCCATTCCCCTCTAACATGCACCCTGAGCCTCAGCCTTACTGAACTGCTCTGCTTGTGCCTTTGCTCATGCTGTTTTCGAGTACTCCCTCCACTCCTTCCATTCTGGCTATTCAACTCCTACTATTTCTTCAAAACACAACTGAAGGACTGATTCCTCTTGAGCATGTTTCCAAACTGTTCCCTCCCTCTGCCAGCATGACTTAGGTGCTCCTTGTCTCAGGTTCCATGGCACTCTGTGAATGTTATTATAGTGGTGCTTTCCCCACTGTTTCGTCACAGTGGGCTACTAGTCTGTCTCTTCACACGAGGGGGAGCTTGCCACACAGAAAGACACCTACTTATCCCTGAATCTCAAGTGTCTGGCAAGGTGCCTTGTATCTACAGACCCTCAATAAATGCTTGCTTAGTGACTAAGTAAACAATTTTCTTTAGAAGCCTTCCACAGAGAGTTTCAGAGTGAGCCAAAGCTGAAGGAACTATCAAGCCTTTTCAGTTTTCTTAGAAGTAAGATGTTGATGATTCATTTAAAGGAAGAAGTATAGGGCTACAAGTAGGAGACTAGTGCTTTACTCTCTACTTTGCCACTAATTAATTTTGTGGCTTGGAGTAAATCATTTTACCCTTCTGAATTTCCGAATCTTCATCTGTGAAATAGTCACTATACTGTGTGTGAGCCAACCAAGATGGTGGAGGATACTGTGGAGAGTTTGAAATACTATCATAAAAGGGAAGGATTATTTGGAATAAGAGGAGATCTGATCTTTTTATCATTTCCCTGCCTCATCTCTGAGCTGGAGGGCTGCTTCCTAACTAGTTGCTTTAACTTCATCCCTAAATCCCCAAGCCCTCTGTGCCACATAGTACCAAAGCGATCTTTCTAAAGACTTAAAAGAGCAAATCGCTTCTGCTCTACATGGCGAAGAAATCTGTTTATTGCCTGTCTCCCCCTCAATTCCTTAAAGACAGGGGCTCTCTCTGTCCTATTCCTGTTATATCACCAGCACGCAGAACGGGTTTCTGTCATGTAGAAGCTACTTCATGCATACATGTTGATTTACCTACTGACACCCCAAATCTCCAAAATGCGCTACTGGTTCCCTTGTGGAAGATGGAATTTCACTCTACTGGCCACTCTCTGTATCAGACTCAATTAGACCCAATGAATTACTTTATTATTTTTATACATATTCTATTGTGAGTGAAATCTGTGTCTATAGAAATTGATTTTATAGACAAATTACTTTTGCTCCTGCATTCCTTAAAAATCACTGATTTCCCTTAAGTGTACAGAAGCCTCATATAAGATATGCTGCTTTATACTCTGCTAATATATAAAATGTTCCATACCCTTCAAATCAGTTTTTAGAAATATAAACAATGCTATAGTATTTGAGGACCATATTACAATTAGAAATGTTGAAAAGTCTTAAAATATTAGCACTGGGAATATTATAGCCTAAAAGAAAAAAAGAGTATTTCAAAACAGAATGAAGGCTTGATACAAGAAACACTATAAACAAGGAAGATAGCCAGCAGCCTTTTGTTAATTGCTTACAAAGAAGTAGTGCCAGTTTTAATTTTTAATTGCAAATGGCTATTTTGGCAGATGAAAATGCCAGCAGAGCATGTTTTATCCTAGCCCAGTGGTGTGAAACTACTTGAAGCCCCATTGTTGAACAGCCACAGCTCATAGTTGTGTTTAATGATATGTAGATGTTTCCATTTTAATTTCCTCTTTCTTCAACCATTTATGAGTATGTTATTTGAAGTTTTATTTGGTTGCAACCTGGGAGACAGATTGGCCGCACAACTGTATTTTTTCATAATTAGCGAAATTCTTTGATGGGTCTCAGAATTTCAGGTGCTCTTTTAATCCTTTGCAGTCAGTCTGAAGAATAAGTTTCTTAAACATTATTGAAGTCATCAATTTATGAACTTAAAAATAGTTTAAACTTTTCCCATTATATACATTTTTATAATATTTGTGCATATACTTTCTATACTCACACAAATACACATACAATATAAGCATATACACACACGGTAACCTTTAGCGAAGAATTTGTGTTAGTGTAAATATGTACATTTGCCTTTGTTTTGCCCCCCTAAAAGTAAAATAAGAAACTTGAATAAAATGCAGTTTAGCAGTAGAGTCTTAAATTTACCCTTGATAATATAGAGATTGCTTCATAATTTGAAAGGTAATGAAATTTAACTGTGCATGATGATATGCATTTTACAAATTCAGTTATAGCGGTCATTGTTCCCATTTATGGCACCTGTGAGGTAATTCTAGGATCTCTATTCCTTTTTCAGTCAGTGCCAGGATGATGTTTTATAACCATAATGTCATAATCCATTGTTTCTCTTCTTTTTTAATGGTCAATTCAGTTTAACATTTAATTAATAGCCTTATGTGTACCGGGTAATGTGCTCGATGCTGGTTGTTCAAAAAAAGGGGATGATGTGAACTTGACCCCAAGGAAATTCCACTGGGGAATATAGTAAGATTTAGATTCAATTATCAATTTTATCTTTACTGATTTGATGACTATGAACAAGTTGCTTCTAGTACCGGTTTCTTAATCTGTAAAATAGGAATAAAACATTGTATCAAAATGTTATGATATTTGATATAATATATGTATACATATATAATATTTTATGTATACATATTCACATTCAGTATGGTGGCTGTTATTGACACTGGATATAAAAATAGAGACAATGTAGTAGAGGGCTGTATTTCTACGTTAAAAATCTAGAATTTTATCCTGTAGGTGATAGGCAATCTTTGAGGAAGGTAAGATTTAGACAGGTAATAATGTCATTGGATTTCCATTTTAGACTAATCACTGTGCAAACTCCATCAATAATGGCTTGAAGGGTCAAAACTAGAGGTGGAGGATCAATTTTGAAATTGTTCCAACTTAAGCAAGAGATAAGTAGGACTTAGACTGGGCAACGGTGGTAAAAATGGCAGAAAATATGGCAATAGAGTTGAAACGTATTCATGAATGATTGAATGTGGAAGATAAAGGGTAGATTTGTTATTTGCAGATTCTTGGCATGGATGGGTGGATACACAGTGGCACCATCGCCTGAGATCCAGAATGCAGGTGGAATAACAGGTCGAGGGGAATGTAGGGGGTGATAAAATGAGTTTAGCTTTGGAAATGCTGAGCTTTAGTGCCTGTGGAAACTCCAACTATGTATGTACTGTAGCTTATGGATGATAACGTAAAGGACATCAGAATACAGACAACAGTTAAAACCACAAGGAAAGTACAGAAAGAGAAAAGGTAACTGGTCAGGGGTGGAAACCTGAAGAATACTGCATTTAAGGGACGAGCAGAGGAAATGGGGAGTGAAATGGAGTAGACAGCAAGATGTGAGGCAATACAAGACAAGAAGATGGCAGGTGGTTGTGGAAAACAAGGGTGTCGAGAGAGTTCAAAAATGCTATGAAATATAGAGAGTAGTCTCCCATGATGAAGACCAAGGAGTTACCCTTGGATCTGGCAATGTGAAATTCTTCAGTGATATTTTGACCTCATTAATGTTAACGTTCAGTGAAGTGGTGAGGGCAGCCCCAGATTGCTGTTAGTTGAAAAATGAATCAGAAGTGAAGAGAGGAAGCAGCATATTTAGGCCATACGTTCAGCCAGTTGTACAAGAATAAAAGGAGATTGGACATTAGCTAGAAGGAAATACAAGGCTCAGGGGAAGATCAAGAGAGAATACAGTTAAAGGAAAGAAGATTGTTTATCACCAGTAACAGTCATTTTAATTATTGATTATGGGCTGGACATTGTTCTAAGTGCTTTATACACATGAACTCTTTTAAGCCTCAGAATAACCCCAAGAAGTACTATTAGTGTTATTATCTCCCTTTAACAGGACAGAATACCAAAGTAGAAAGAGATTTAGTAATAATAACTTGTCCAAGTTCAGCCACTGAATTAATGGCAGAGCAGGGCTTTGAACCAAGGCAAGTTGGCTGAGAGCCACAGTTTTAGCCACTATATCTTGATGGTGGGTAGTACATGTGGGCCCAGGGCCCCTCGGATCAGATGGGTAGGGCAATTGCAAAAACTACATTCGGGTCTAAGTATAGCTCTTAGCAATATAGCATACACACAATAAATGTTTGTTGAATAAATGAATGACGGTTAAAATGCCTTATAACCTAGTATCAGAGAATTAATTATAACTTAGTAGTATTAAGAACTTTTGTTCCTTTGCCTTCAAAGTCTAACCAGCCTAAGTTCTAATTTTCCCATAAAATTTTTCCTGATGGTTCTGGCTTATTTTCTTACCCTTATTTACCTCCCATAGCTTTTATTACTTGGATCGTGTATTTAGTCTTTAATTATATTATTGAATTATCTTCTAATTGGATTTTTATCTAATTTTCACAGACAGTTTGTGAGCATCTGAAGAAACTACCCCCTTGTTTTGTGTCTCCTATGTATGCATCAAACCCAGATTTGTACTCTATGCTTTTAATCAAAATTCACCTAGCTTATTACCACCAATGAGACTATTTAAATATTTTAACTTTTTTTTTCCCCAAACAAGAATTTCCTTAAATTTTTCTAGTTTGAATTGGGTAGCAACTCATACTGATGACCTAAAGAATTTCTCAATACCATTTCCTATGAACATTAAATTCCTAATTTATGCTTTCATTGCAGAATACCTAAGATTCATTACAAAATAGCAGCAGTTTGCTTTATTTAAGTCTCATAATGGCTGAATATAGAACACGTTTGCTCCAAACTGATTTTATAGTGTTCTTTCTCTCTTTAAAATAATAAATACTTATTTTTTTCATAGTAATATGTATACATTCCATTCACCTTCCATGCTTCTCTTTCTCCCCTCCCATATATACATTTTTCATGGACATTTTTCCTTTTTCTTTCCCATTTGTCCCATTGTTTTTTCCCTCCAGTTACACTACACCTAGTTTTGCGTTGATTTTTTTTCCTTCCTCTTTGTGTTACATTTCTCTTTTTCTGAAAGCTGTCTATTCTTAAGAGATGCATTGACCCTCTAATTACTCACATGCTTTAAGAGCGTAGTGCCTAAGTAGACTGAGTTACCTAGTTTAGATATCACTCTGCAGTAATTAACAGAGAGACATAGGGGTTAGAAGTGCAAGAGAAGAACCCTATTTTTCCTGGAGTTTTAGTTAGACTTAAATAAGGGGGGTGAAGACTTACAATTGCTCTGAGGTTTTCTAATATCTACCTATTATTTCTGAAATCTGAGAATACTCAGATATTCAATGAATAATTTTTAAAAGATTATGCTTTCCATTGTGGAAGTTGCCTACTATATATAGTTAAGAAATAAATTAGAAATTAACTTTTATTCCAGGTGGAATTATTATAGAAAGGCACATTAAAGAAGTCCAAGTATATTTGTAACATATAAATAGCAGTTAACTTAAAACTATTTACCACATAGGCTGTTAAATCATTAGGAGTCTCCTTATTCAGTGAGCCAAGAAATAGATCTATAATCTGGCACCAGAGAGCTGTACTTTTCCTCTTTAATTGGGAGATTAAAGCATGAACTCAAAATGCAAGTGCATGATAGAAGTACGTGTGAGGTAGAAAACCACCCGTATTTTTTTCTAGTTGGAAATTGTTCCAAAGCATAGACCTTATGAGGGCTATCCCATGACATTTTATAGAATGGAAAAGCAGTTTAGGGCTTCAATTTCTCTAACCCTGTTTTCTGTTACACCTGAGTGAATCTGCGAGGATTGGATGAGGTTGAGAATTTAGAGACAGGGTCTCATTCTATCAGCCAGGCTACTGGAGTGCAGTGGTTCGATCATAGCTCACTGTAACCTCGAACTCCTGGGCTCAGGCGATCCACCTGCCTCAGCCTCCCGAGTAGCTGGAACTACAGGAACACACCACCATGCCTGGCTAATTTTTAATTTTTTTGTAGTGAAAAGGGTCTCACTATGTTGGCTAGGCTGGTCTTGAACTCCTGGCCTGAAGTTATCCTTCTGCTTTGACCTCCCACATTGCTGGGATTACAGATGTGAGCCATTGTGCCTGACTCATTTATCAGCTTTCTGATTTGTAAAAGTAGGATATAATTCTTAAATGTTTTTTCAATAAGCTGACCTCTTGCTATGTGTAAGGCCCTGGAGTAGGAACAACAGAGGCTTACCATAAATAAGACACAGCCTGTTCCCTCAAGGAATTTTTATCTGGAAGGATATTAGTTTACTATTTACCGAGCTGCAAAAACCATCTCTCTGAATTGACTTAAGATAAAAGCAAAGGGTGGCTGTTCTCCAGCGGCATTTAACTACTGCTTCTATTGAAGGGATTTACAAGGTCAACTCCAGGATCACCCTATACAGAACTGCTGATTGCCGGTTCTCTTGACCTCTTGGGAAATTCTGGAGCTGGATGTTCAGCTGCCTGTGCAGGTGGGCATTCTTCTCAGGGCATTCCCACACAGAGACTCAACGTAGGAGTTCCCACTGATCGTAGTAATTTCTAAAGAGCAGTAATTAAACTAGTTAAACTAAATGTTCTAGTTAATAAAACATTCTGAGTATGTTTAATTTGCTCCAAAGTATTTTTAAAAATGGAAAAGAAATCAATGCTGCTTCATAACCCTTTGTCTGGGGATGTTATTTTTTTTCTCCCCAAAATGGTTTAAGAACAATAATATAAACGAAAAGCTTGTTTGGAAAAAAATCAAATGTCTGTTTATTTTTTGTATACACTTCAAGCTTCCAATATTGTTAACTTTTTAATTCTAGTACATGAAAGGAAAATATGCCCAGCCCTCCATGGGACCCAGAATTTCCTCATTCATTCATTCAATATTTGAGTGCCCGCCACATACCATGTCCTTGGAACACTTTGGAAACACTTCTTTCCATTTGTTCACCTTTCTTCAGGCATGTGGAAAATGCCTCTTTTCTTCAATATACCTGATGATAAAAGTCCTATAGCTCTATTTTGCTCCGTCACATGGAAAGGGCAGAGAAGTTGAATGGCAATACAAATGACTTTTGGGGACTCCATTTAGAACCTTCAAGATAGAGTCCTGAACCCAAGGGGCATCTGCTCTTACTCATGCAGTCCTTGACAACTAGAAGAATTGACACTTTGTTTAGGGGCAGTGATCTTACCAAGCCTGAATATTCAAATTGGCATCCAAGTATTTTTCTCTAGAAGAAAGCTGGGTAAGTTCTTTTAGTTTCAGATCCATCAAGGGATAAACCAAATGAGATGAGTTAGAATCTTCCCAAAGGAACCAGCTACCCTAGTTACGCAGTCCTGCAGTTCTTCCAAAGGTAGGACAGGAAACACACTAGGAAAGAAAACTATGCGTCGTCATGTGTGCCAATCGTGCTGACTTCTAGACAGTCATTCAGGTTACCAGTTTGTTTGGGCCACACTTGAGCAGCCCATTATTCCCTTCTTTTGGTAGAATGGCTCCAGTAATTCGACTGAAATTAGAATTAGAGTTTTACAGTATCTCTAGCAGGAAAGATTCCCTTACATGGCTCCAGAGCTTTTGTACCCAGTGTTGGACTTGATAAGTTATTTTATAAATTACTGTTCCTAAACTAGTTGGATCATGCTGCCCAGAGCTATTTTCCAGAGCCAGTGGGTATGGAGTTTTATTCCAGGCTTCAGGGCAGGAAGTGGATAATAAAAGTAAGTTTATAGATGGCACTGAGAGAGGTAGCCTAGACAACCATAAATAAGAATAGTCAAACTATCACATTGTGGTGAAGAAAACATAATATTCCTCTAATTGAAGGGTGGATACCATAATTCACAATTGTCATCAATGAGAGATTGTACTTTTTTCTCCAAAAAATGTTAAAGGCAAATAATACTTGGGGTTTTTTTTTTTCCATTTCTTGTTGATTCAAATTCCCTTTCCACATTGCAATCTTAACATAGATTTCTAAAGCTCATGATAATATATTGAAAAGATCTGTTTGCAATGAATCTATTATGTGTTTCTACACTTGCTTCAAGGGCCCCATGTAAAGTTAGTGGTTGCACTACAATAAGCGTCTGGAGGTGGAACAGCACCGCAGCATGACAAGGGCCTGTCCTGGAGGGTTACCCAGGGAATGTGAGGAAAGGAGAATAGGAGAGACTTCAAAGGGAGAGCTGGACTTCTTAACCCTCCATTTGCTTCTGGTTGGCAAAAGAGTTGAAAGAATAAAAAATTTCAAGGTTTCAAACAAGTGTGAATGTGAACAAGCGGAAGTTACTTCATTCTGTTTTAGGTAGAAACAAGATGCACAACTGGACATGTGGCCTGTTTGGGCTTTGGAGAGAAAGACAGCGGGTCATCAATTACCATTGTAGAGGTTGGATAAAGAAATAATAATAAGAAAAGATGCTGGGAGAAGAGTGTAGGGTGAGAAGTTTAGGGAATATTGGCATTTGGGGAGGTAAGAGGAGAAAGAGGGATTCGTGAAGAGACAGAGAAGAGAAAAGCTAGGGCAATACAGTATCCATAGGAAGACTGAGTCTCAAAGAAAGATTGCAATGGGGTAAAAGTATTATAAAGAAGAGAAATGAAGATGTGCATGTACAAAGAGGCAACGATGTAGAAAGCCAGGATAAAGGAGGAGGGGCCACAACCTAGAAGAAAACTCAGCCATCTAGGAGTGGATAGCATCTGCAGCGCCATGTGTTAGGAGGACATTCAGTTTCACCGGACAGGTGATGTCCTGGGATAAAAAGAACCAAAACAATCTAGGTAATGTGAAAACACAACAGTCAGCCTCTCAAAAGCTACCACACAGTGTGAGGGGTGTCCCCAGAGGTATCACTGTATAACTGGAATGGGGACTCCAGGAGAGAAGATGATATCTAGAGAGCCTCAAGTGAAAAGCAGGGATATCTGGTTGGAAAGCAATCTTGCAGTCTCTAGAAGAGAGGGTGGTAAGTGCAAAGAAGTTCTAACGAATTTGAGATAAGGGACCAAACAGTGCTTGGAGGAGAGAAGGAGGAGACAGATTAAGTTGCATAGTTGACAAATAAATGAGTGAAGAGAGAGGGAGAATGGTAAATTAGGAAGCAACGAAGTAAAGGCAAACCTTTATTTCTCCAAGCAGCTAGAGGTCTGTACAAATGAAAAAGCCTCAGGAAAGGGCCCCCCTAGAAAAGGAAAAATTAAAGTAATCAAGAGGAACAAGATCCTGAAAAAAGAGAAATCTAGGTTTATGGTAAGTAAAAGTTTGGGTTGTTAAAAAAGTTCAAGATGGCAGCATTGGTAGGTGTGATAAGGCAACCTTGGGAGATGAACAACTTCATGTCTTGACAACAGCAAAGGCCCTGATGGAGTTTTGGCATGACCAGCAGAAGACTACCTCGAGTGTGAGAGTCAGAATTTTCTGTAATGGTGGCATGCAGAAGAAATTTTGAAAAGCAGATGGAGCCATAACCCAAGGCTGGCAACTGTGTAGCCAAAGTAAAGGGAATGAGAAATTTTATAGAAGTCACGCATACTGAACATGTGTGACCTTGGACAAATCATAAACCTCTCTAAGCACCAACCATCTCATAAATGTGGGAATAATGAGGCAAAGTGTTAAAACTCATTATATAATTGCTGGTGTACAAAATGGTAGTTTTTATACTCCCTAACCAAATATAGTCTTTTAGCCTCTTCAGAGGAGGCAATAACTGCAGTAATAGGCACATGTAAAAAACGTGTTCAACGATAAATGAGTGAATAAATTAATTAACATACTATAACTTATTTTACAACAGCATTGTATTTGGTGCCAAGATTTATAGCCAGACATTTCCTGTTGTGTGTGCAAGCTCACTGAGCTCAGAAATCAGGAAATATTTTATAATCTCTTTATTTTTGAATATATGGATAAAAGCACATTCTTAAAGCAGGGAATACTGCTTTGACATGTTTAAGTAACAGGATTATCAAGCTGGAAGGAGCTTTGGTGACCTACTCTAGCACTGTCCTTTTTTTAGATGGGAAAATTGAGACTGCAGAGATGTTAGGTAACTTGCTCAGGATCACTTACTATTGGAGCCAGCGTTGGTGGTCAGGCCTTCCCATGGCCCATGGAGAAATGACTCCGGCTGTAGGTCTGTGACCTCAGGCCCCACCTTCCTCTACTGAAGGTATTCTATGATTTTTGAAAAATGAATACTGACATTCCTTTCAAATACTATTGTTTGTCCAACTATTCTATGAAGAATATTCTATTAATAAGTGCTTTAGTACTTTTCATTCAGGTAACAGAGAAAATATTTCTCCCTTTTAGAAACTCCTAATAGCCAGCAAAAGATATGAATTTCTATGACCTTTCTTTCTCCTCAGGCAAGAAATGGTTTCTTTTGCACTTAGACCATATAGTGACTTGATCTTTAAAGGCTCCAATAACTGAATAGATCGAATAAGAAACAAATTAATAGTTAGTCCATTCAGCTGCAGGACTGTGATAAACTTGTGAGAAATATTTCCGGAATTCAAGGCAGTGGGAGTGGGAAGGAGTGTGTATAAATGTTACATGAGAAGTCTAAAATCATTATACACTCATACATACACACACGAACACATGCACACACCCTGTTTCATTACACTTGGTGAATTCGTTAGGACAAGGCAAATGTATTCATCCAGAAATTCAAATAAGCTCAAACATCTGTACAGTCTTTAAATTTGCCATGTTAAACAGGCATAGCCTGTTTTTATGCCCAAAAGAGCATAGACCAAGACAGATGTAGACAGGAGCAGCCGGATATGACCCTAACTCCTGAGAATCCTTGCCCTTCTTTGAGAGGTAAGGCACAACTCCAGCTTTGCAAGCACAGTATCTGTGTGTGTGTGTGTGTGTGTGTGTGAATGGTTAAAATCAACTTGAATTTGGTTTCTACCCTCCTGATATTTCTTTCTCTATACTTAATATGCTTTATATTGTTAATATTATCATTAGAAATGTAATAGTTTCATTAGCGAATTATGAGGGAGAAAATAATTTTGGTGGCTGTTTAAAATTGTTGGCCTACAAATGACTGTCTTCTGCATGGGTCACGTGCATGCACTGAAAGGTTGAACTGTACTATGTGTGCTTCTTCAGGCATTTTCTTTTTCTCTAAGACAATTTTGAAACAGAGGAGTGACTGGAGAAAAGAAGGGCTCCCGTTTATCTTTAGGAACAATTCTATATGCCCTATTACTGCCACGATTTTTGAATACCTATGACATTCTCTCTCAGTCATCATAACCGCCACACTGCTGGTCCTGAATCAGAGCGACTGCGTTCATTGCTCAAGCGCAGCTTGGATGGGGAAGGGAATGCGAGGCAGGACGGGCTGGGTTCCCTTTGGCACAAGGCTATTGCCTTTAGCCTTAGGGAAGAGGGTTAATTTGGCACTGCTAGATAAAAAGCACTTTGAAAAGGCCTCCCTTTGTCATGGAACAGATTTGTACACAAACACAGAGCTCTTTCCACTGACCCTCAGATAAAGGGACCCTGTAGTTATTTAACCCTGAGTTTACCTACAAAGAAAGTCTAATTATTTGACATTTGTTAAACATCCCCAGTGTGGTGCTGCTGTTCAGCCACATCAAACTCACAGATCTACATTCTATGTAGTACATGTTGGGTATCCCTAATCCAGAAATCCAAAATCCAAAATGCTCCCAAATCCAAACTTTGTGAGCACTGCCAGACGTGATGCTCAAAGGAAATGCTCATTGGAGTATTTCGGATTTGGGGTTTTTGGATTAGGGATGCTTAACGGGTAAGTATATATGGATATTCCAAAATCTGAAAAAAATCCAGAATTTGAAATACTTTTGGTCCCAAGCATTTTGGATAAGGGATACTTAACCTGTCAATATATTAAAGTTTTTTGATGGCCCCTAAAGACAGCCACAGC
>NW_012147952.1:1854061-1857281 GCF_000956105.1 Propithecus coquereli
AAAGTATTTTACAAATGCTCAGTATGACACTTAGAACATAAGTTCTCAGAGAAATTTGTGTCATGCAGTATTACCCTGTCTCCCAGCACACTGGGAAGACCTGGACATCCGGACACTTCATGTCTGTTAAATACTCTTGCTTAAATTCTTACTGCAGGTTGTCAAATGAACCTTTAATAAGTAGGAAATAACTTAATATTCATGATACAACAATAACTATTAAGTCAGTATATGACATATGGCATGGAAGCTCTCTTCAGGTAGAATCCCAGTTTCTGGACTCCCTCCACCTCCCTGACAGAGAGGAGAAGAAGAGAAGAGGCAGCAAGTCCCTGGTTTTGGTTCCCCGCTGGGTTCATGCTGGACCCAGAGTTCTTGAGTCTCACCTTCCCTAGGATGTCCAGACTCCACAGCATCCATTTCTGGCTTGTTCTTAACATGCTTGGTTTCTTGGATTATTTTGAAATCTTGTCATTTATAACTTGTAACTTTAGAAAAGGGGAAAATTTTAATTTTGATACAATGTTTCTTTCTTTGCATATGTCATAGTGTTCTTTTCTGTTATTGAAAGAAAAGCCTGAATAGAACCTTCTTGTCTCCCTGCAAGGCTTTTTTCCTAATTAATGTAGAGATTTCCACACCCCCTCCAGATAATTCCTATGATGTACTGTAACCCTGGTTAAAAGCTAGCTGAAACTAAGCTGACAGTGGGTAAAGAAAAAGATGTATAAGGCATGCCCATATCTCATTATAGCAGGGATACATTAGTATTAATGGTCTCCCATGGACTTTCACCCTATGTCCGTTGTTAGTCTTTAATCTAAATTCAAATTTCTGTATAATTGGATTTCTGACAGTAGTGTTCAATCTATCACTCAATCTTTTCTTAAATATTGAGAATATTGTCTTTTAAATATGTTGTATGCATACACACATATATAATCAAGATGTGTGAAAACACCTCTTCGTTTGAAAAAAAAATCAACAGGCTTATAAAGAATAACTTTAGCAACAAATGGTGAGTTTATTTTAAGAATAAACTTTGTAAATATATGGACCTCTAAAAATAAAAATAGTAAAACTTCTCATACATTTATTTTCCTTACTAAATGTGACAGTTACCCGCAAGTAGAACAGATTGTAGTTATTGCTGATCTTGTGTCTGAAAAACCACAAGCATTTTGGGAAACAGTGTATGGATATCTATTGGTCTACATAGTTTACTGTTGCATCTATACACAGAAGCCTTCAACTAAATGGACCTTTCCTGATCAAAACTGTGTGTAGCTGATGTGTGTTCTGCCAATCTAGGCTTGCTTGAGTTCAAGAATGCCTTCTAACTGAGGCCAATTCTGCCATGAGTGGTTTAGTGTCAGTTGCTCTAAGAATGTACACTGTAAGATGATACAGCTGCCCAAGGGCAAGTGCATGGCCTAGGTGCATTGTCCCATTTACAAATCATCATCCAGCCATGACTGTGAGCACTAAGATACAAATCATTATTACTTTGTACACTTTGAAGAGGTTCTTCTTGCTTATTAACCCTGTAAAACTCTCAAATCCATATAACTATCCTATTCTTTTTCTATAGGCAGAGCCATATGCAAAACTAAACCATCATCAGAGGTGCCTTGGTAAACATAAGCACGGAACAATCAGACTCAAATCTTGTAGATATGAGGTCCATTATAAATAAAGTTTTATTGGAACACCATCATGCACAGTCATTTATGTATTGTCTATCACTGCTCTCCTGCTATGATAGCAGAGTTAAGTAGTTGGCAACAGTGACCTATGGCCCAAAAAGCTGGAAATGTTTACTGTCTTTCGTAGGCTAGAAAAGTGTGTTTTATAGTATATATGGATATTCCAAAATCTGAAAAAAATCCAGAATTTGAAATACTTTTGGTCCCAAGCATTTTGGATAAGGGATACTCAACCTATCAATATATTAAAGTTTTTTGATGGCCCCTAAAGACAGCCACAGCTGTTATGTATTTGTTACAGAAACCAGAATTTTCTTTAATTCAGAGATCTGTGTAGTTTGCAGAGATGCAAGCACAAGAATATTCCCTGAAGCATTGTAATGTCATTTTAAAAATCCAGAAACAGCATAAAACCCTATAATTAACAACTAGTTAAATCAATGATGGCGAAACTCTCCAAGGGAAAACTGCATTCTTTGAAAAGAATGAGGTAGATATATGTGATATAGTATGGCATGATTTCTAAAATGAATTACTAGGGGAAAAATCAAGATATAAAACAGTATATATAGTATACACAAGTATCTACCTTGTAAATTAAAAGAAGTACATACACAGTAAGTTCTTGTTATTCGTGGCAGTTATATTCTATAAGGTCATTGCAAATACTGAATTAGCGAATGCTGAATCATTGCTCCTAGTAGAAATATAGGGTTAGATCCTGTGAGCCACAGGAAGTATTGGCCACAATATTTACATCAACCAATCAATACATTAACCTTGCTTTATGTATGTTTCTGTTTAAAGACACATTATTTAACATATATTGTTGATTCATTAACATTGAACCCACAGGCAGTAACACTGTAATTCATGCCTGAATGAAGCTTCCCCATAAGGCACATCACAGCCTCCTTGTGCTTAGGAACATCAAATATCCCTTCAGTCTTGTGCAGTGTTAGCTGGGAATGTGTGCAACAGAAGACTCACATTTTTGGCTGCTCTGCATATGTTTGCAAATGACCTCAAAAGTGCTGTGAGTATTGGCTTGGGGGATACAAATCAATTTTGAGTAGGCAAATTTACAAATATGAAATCCACAAATAATGAGGATTAGTAACACACACACACACACACACACACACACACACCCTGTATACATATGCATATAAATGGAAAGTTTCTGGAAGGATCAAAAGGAACTGCTTGATGGAAATTATCTTTGGAGAATAGGACTGTGGGGCAGGAATGAGACAAGATGCACCTTTTATTGTAACCCTCTCTTCCCTACATGACTTTTTACTGTGTACATCCCATATTCCTTATTCTCTGTCCCCTCTGCTCTTTCTCTCCCACCACCGCTATCATCACCATCCTCTCAGCAGGACATGCACATTTTCTGAGGAGCTCTAGGAGCAAGGTTTTTTTTTGAGACAGAGTCTCACTCTGGTGTCCGGGCTAGAGTGCCGTGGCGTCAGCCTAGCTCACAGCAACCTCAAATTCCTGGGCTCAAG
>NW_012147952.1:1860881-1880132 GCF_000956105.1 Propithecus coquereli
CAAGGGCAAGTGCATGGCCTAGGTGCATTGTCCCATTTACAAATCACCATCCAGCCATGACTGTGAGCACTAAGATACAAATCATTATTACTTTGTACACTTTGAAGAGGTTCTTCTTGCTTATTAACCCTGTAAAACTCTCAAATCCATATAACTATCCTATTTTTCTATAGGCAGAGCCATATGCAAAACTAAACCATCATCAGAGGTGCCTTGGTAAACATAAGCACGGAACAATCAGACTCAAATCTTGTAGATATGAGGTCCGTTATAAATAAAGTTTTATTGGAACACCATCATGCACAGTCATTTATGTATTGTCTATCACTGCTCTCCTGCTATGATAGCAGAGTTGAGTAGTTGGCAACAGTGACCTATGGCCCAAAAAGCTGGAAATGTTTACTGTCTTTCGTAGGCTAGAAAAGTGTGTTTTATATCATGTGGCCTTGCCCTCTGGGTAGGTAACTTATGGAGACATGGGATGAAAAAAATAAACATGGTGAGTCAATCATCAGTAGAGTTGAAATGGAAAGGATGCCATTAGTTAGAGTCAGAGTCGTGGCAAGTGAGGTAGAGTGCAAGGTGAAACCATGAAGAAGAAGATACCATGAGTTAAGCAGAGGAACCTGGTTGGAAGATAGAGGGAGTAGAACAGATCCCCCTAAAAAGCAGAGATGACCTACTACACAGAGAGAAAGAGAGAGAGAGAGAGAAAGGCCCCAAATGGCATATGGCCCTGAGATGGAGATTAGCTTGTTCCTCGAGCTCCCCTGGGTTTTTGAAGCTATCCAGTCTATAGGTATATCTACCTAAACCCCACTCTGTCTATGGAAGGTAAAGAGCTCTTTTTACAATCAAAAGGGAGGGATTAAAATAGGCCACTATGTGTTTGGCCATCATGAGGCAAATTTATTTTCCTTATTTCTAAGTTTCTATGGGGATGACACACCTGTTAGATCTCAGTAATGATAATAAGCATGAATAAACAAACTTGGGTAGAAAAGTCACCTGAAGTAGTAGACAAGGACTGGGTTGATAAAATACTTAAATGTAATGTTGATTGCAGTTAAGATACCTTACACTTCATGAAATTAAATAACAATTCCCCTTTATTTCATTTATTCAGCCACTCAGTAAATATCGAAGACCTACTAAGTGTAAAGAACTTGTGCAAGACAGCCTGATGGATGAGAACATGTATGTAACAAGACCCACTCCCAGGGAACATAAACAGTCTTGTAATAAAGTTGAGACAGGTACACTGATGACTACCACACAGAGAAACCTGTGGTAATTAAATTTCATAATTATTTATAGCAGATTCATTATGTACTAAAGCGTAATGCCAGGCATCATGGATACTGGATGGATGAGCTGTTTGCATTAGAACAATAGCACTATGCACAAGGAGAATGGAGGATCATTCTTGTCTCTGGTACCAGGGAAGCCATCATGGGGCATCATGCAGATGGGCACATGAGATATTCTTGGAATGCCCATTGCAACGTCACCAGTAGTAGGAAAAAATGTTCATAAAGAGAATAATGAGTAAATCACTGGAAGTGTCATCATATAGTAAAATATATCTATATGTATCAATATTGCTACATCTCAAACCTAATGTTGAGCCAAAAATAAAGATGCAAAAACATTCTCATAGTGCGAAATGAACTATGCAATATTTTAAAACATTGAAACCAATACTTATATACTGCTTGGACCAACATACATATGTTATATAAATTTTGTTAATGTTTAGAATTGATAGATACAAGGATAGCTTCTAAATCTGGAGGGAAAAGGAGGGAACGGGATTAAGGAGGCATATGTAGGAGTTTCAACTGTATCTGAATATTTTAATCCTTTTTTTTTTTTAAAGATCTAAGCTTGAGGAAATACAGTAAAATGGACGATAGGTACATAGACATTCATTTTATTATTCTCAGATACTTTCTATTTGAAATATCTCAGATGAGAAAAAAGAAATGCCTAAGTATATTTATGTAGAGACGCATCCCAAAGAAGGTAAATGTGGGTGGTCATATTCAGGGTAGTCATACTCAGTTAATCTCCCAAACTAGATGATACGGATCAGGACCCAGTTTTAGTTCTTAGCTCCCCAGTTTTATCGTGTGGTTAATCATATTAGTCAACTCAATGAAATTCACTTTTGATAGAATCAAGACACCACTTGATGTGGTCAAACTAATAAACGAGGCCTGGAGATGGCTGTGTTTGAGCACAGGCTTTGTCCTGCTCGCAGGTGTGCAGCTGTGCATATATGGACAGCAGCAGAGAGATTCTGAGAACTCTGGTGGCAGATATGTCAGGAATCCCTGGCCATGCTGTTGATGCAAAGCAGATGTTCCAAACATTTTGGGGTCACAGACCCTTTCAGAATATTAAAACAAAAAAACTATTATATAATACATCCATGTAACCAAAAACCATTTATACCCCTAAATCTATTAAAATAAAAAGTATATAAATATATCACAAAGGAAAAAGCCAACTATGAACCAGGTCATTAAACAAACATGGACATGTTTGCATATGTACATGATTCCATAAATTTCCATAAGTTCACAGACCATGGAATCTAAGAACCTTGGTTGAGAAACTCATGTATAGACACATTACCTTAGGTAAATCTGCCAGTGAAAGACAACCAATGGTGCAGTTTCTGTGAGTATACACAGGACTCTAGAGATGGAGCTACAGACTCAGTAAAGAATTTACACAGCCCAGTGAGACTTCCTGACTTCATTCATTTAGATACCCTGTTAACTACCATCAATCTTGGCGCACACATGACCAAAATATACAGAATCTGTCCTTGCACTAATTGTTTTGTAATGGTTCTGGAATGCTTCTTTAAAGAATGAAGCAACTGGGCATGGAAAAATCCTTCAACTAGTTCTGTCCCTTGTTTGCAGTCATTTAGGATGGTGTAATCCAGCTGAAGCATTACATGTGAGAAGGAAATTCAGTCAGATGACAAGCAAGTTCTTGGCATCAAACCCTGACCACCAATGCAGAATATGACTAAGTAATGAAAGTTTTAGTAAAAGGTCACAGACAACATGAACTTAACACATTTTTATTCACCAGGTGGCAATAGAAATGAAATCCCAGAAGTTTGGTTCATTGAATAAATATTGCAGTGACTAGTGACTGGCACATCCAAATATATTTAATATTTAATAGTCTCTTGTTGCAAGTGCTATTTTTTTCTGACTGTTACAGATTTTTATTCACGATTTAAACATTTAAGGACTCTTCTATAATATTAAACTCCATTTCCATTCTTCTGAAATGATGTTTATATAGTCATTGGTTTGAAGGAACAATTAAAATGCACTTATGTGGGATATAAATTAAGTATCCTTTTTTGTCTTGTTTCGTATAATTTAATCTGCATTAGATCACTCAGCTAGTAATTGTTATTCTAATAATTTATGCCAACCATGTTCTTTTCTTCGAACTGGCTGACTAGCTAAAGTGTATAAAAACAGTGACTCATGGACATGCATTTTGAAATAACCAATATAAATAAATACGGGATAGTTCTACCACATTTTAAACAACCACCTAGGCAAATTAAATGCAAAAAGAAAAAAAAAAGTACTGAAAATACCTTGAAATATGTACTTCAAGCTGACTTTCAGAATAGGTCCACGTTTATATAGCTGTGTGAAAAAACAAGGAAAATAAACCAGGAATTCCAGAATATTTTCAAACTGACTTCTTGACACTTTACTGTTTTCCTCTGCTAGGAGAGTAAATGAGTGGTTTCCCCTCCAGGGAAAAATCTATTTAAAAGAGGAAATATTTTAAATTCATACCTTTATAGAAGGAAAAAAGAATAGTTCTTAATAGTAGGAGAGGGGGTGGGATATGTATGGAAGGACACAATTGAATATATTAGTATAAGGTTTTGTTTACTTATAATTATTTGCTTGCTTGCTTTATTCCTTACACATTTACGTGGTGAGCATTGGTAATATGAAGATGGAAGAAATTGTCCTTGCCTTCAAGTAATTTTAGTCTTAAGACAGAAAACTCAGGAAATAATCAGTGTGTTCTCACCTTAGAGATGCAATGAGAATGACATGTGCTGTAACTAATCCCAGGGGATGTGAAGAAGAGGATGGTCAGAGGAGGTAAGGCTTAAATTGGATGGATGAAGGAGGCAGAGGCTTGGCCTGTTTGAGAGGACAGGTGGGAAAGGATAGGACAGAAAGCCAACACAGGAGAGAATATTTAGTGAACTATTTTGTGAATCATAATTGTACCTTCTGTGTGGAGGAGAGGTATGAGGTGAGATTTCTGTCTTCTTAGGGTCTGGTTTTCATATGTTTTGTCCATATATTTAATGTAGCTGTGCCCTTATTGTAGTATAAATACCTAATTACCTCTTAGTCTACTCTTTGAAGTCCTCAAGAGTAGGGACAGTAATTTGTTCATCTCTTTTTTTTTTTTTTTTTTTTTGAGACAGAGTCTCACTGTGTTGCCCAAGCTAGAGTGCCGTGGCATCATCCTAGCTCACAGCAACCTCAAACTCCTGGGCTCAAGCAATCCTTCTGCCTCAGCCTCCCAGAGAGCTAGGATTACAGGCGTGAGCCACCGCGCCCGGCCTGTTCATCTCTTTTCCCTAGTACGTAACATAGGGCCAGGTGACTGGTGAGTACAAAGTGAAGGCTCTTTGAGTTGAATTGAATGAATGAAAGGATGGATGGATGGATGGATGGATGGATAGATGGATGGATACTCTGTAATTAGAAAGAAATGTACTTGGGCTATGGACTGCTTCAGTGGAAAAAACAACACAGGAGAAAAAAATGCAATACATGGGGTGTGGTAGGATGTAAAAATATTTTTACTAGACATATTCTTGGACTTTATTACAAATTAGAAATTATTTTCTCTTATGCCTGGCCCTTCTAAAATTTCACATTCATGCATACACTAGTACACTTGTTAAATTGTTGGACTAAAATCTCCATTGATTTAGAAGCCTATTCTTTCATTGAGTTGATAGATTTTAAAAAGTAATGCAAGTTTTCCAATTAAAACACTCTAATTTTGCAATATGTAACCTGAATTATGTGAAAATAAACTGCTTAGTATACTGGAAAAACCTTAATTCTGTTAAACTCTTTAAAATGGTATTACATATCAAAGCGTACACCTTTAAACTACTAATGGAGGAAAAATAAAATAGTTCTGGAGACACAAGGAGAGAAAGCAGACAGCTGGAATTTTTGGGAAATGTCTGTGGTATTTGGGTTTATTTTTAAGGGAAAGAAAAATTTTCCATTTAATTTTATAACACAATAACATTTTTAAAACTTATACCCAATAAGAATCTTTATAATGCTGATGTAAAACTCAGATTATATTTTAATCATGAATTACAGATTTCTTTTTTGATGGGGTGGCTAGGGTAAGAAACAAGCTTTTATAAGATTCTTCCATCTCCTTTAATTACATCCTCCTTCTGTCTCAATGCACACACACGAGAACACTCAATCTTTTTCAATTTTTATTTTTCATGGGATCTATGTGTCAACAACACCACATTATATATAAATAAGAACACTCCAAATATTCTCTGGGACATTGAAAGGAAATCAAATAAAACATACCGAAATGTGTAGGCAACATTAAAAGTGCTTGAAACAGAAGCAAAAAAAAAAAAAAAAGTGAGAGAAACAGGCTTTCTAGCCTGTGTCTTTTCTAGTTAGATGTTTCAGGAGATGAAGAAGTTTTAATTATGTGCTTCCTTAGCAGAGTGGGATATTAATTCCTCTGAATCATTCTCTCCAACTTCAAGTCCCACTCTCATTTTACTCTGCCTCTTTTTTCCCCCCAGGCTTCCCCTCTCCCTTGTTCTTTTCTCATCCCTCCTCTTCCTCTGCCCCCCCCCCACCAGCAAAAAGCCAAAATTGCTCGGTGGTGATCCCCCAGAATTGAGCAGGATTGAACTGAGACCCATTATTGCTTGATACTATTCCCTACCTTATCCAACCTGAATATCCTTGTATCCTTTAGACTTTTTCTGATCCATATCACAGCCTGCCTCTCCCTGCACCCTGGCCAGTGGGATTGCTCAGGGGCTTTTGGAAAGTTGGAAGGGACACTTGTTAATGCCAAAAGAGCTGTATTCCTGTATGCTGTTTTAACCCTGAAGAGAGGCATTGTGCTAGTGAGGAAGGAACACTCAGCCTCACACGTTGCTGCCTGTGATCTTAGACAAGGAAAACTTCAGGTCCCAGTTTCCTCATCTATTCAATGAGAATGGTTAGAATTATGTCGCTGAAGTGCACTGAGAATTACATAAAGTGATATATGTAAAAAGCCAGGCACCTGAGTGCTGCTGTTTACAGCATTCTGTGATGAATTCCTCATTTCAGTCGGTACCTTTATTCACAGTCACAGGTATTCACAGATTCTAAGAATCGAAGTAGCAATTGTTTACTGTTGTTTGTTTATTCCATAAGAGTGGTTTTAATTTATTTTAAAAAGAGAGACCTCCCTCTTGGGTTTTCGTTACAATATGTTTCAGCTGCCACGTTTTCTGAATTTTTCCGTGTCTTGAAGCCTTTGTGTTGGTGTTTCGTAACCAACCTGTAGGTTGTCAGAATCGGTGGAGCATGCCATTTACTGCTTGTCTTAGTTACACTGAATGATTCTTTCTTTCCCTGCTTCAGTTTTTTGCTTTAAAGATCCTCCTTTGTTTGAACAGATTTTTCATTAGTGTCTGCTTATGTAATTTTATCTCCATTTCTAATTGTGAAATTTGTTCCATAGATATGAATTTTCTTTCATTACTATTCAGAGAGAAGATACTGGTTAGTACCCAAAGGAGGAAGCTAAAAAATGACTTTAAATTTTGACTGTATTGTTGTTATCTTTATCAATAACATTATTTTATAGTTGTCGTCATTATACTGCTTATTAAAAATAGTTATTTGAAATTACTGCACTAACATCAATCTCTGAATAACATATTTGCAAGTATAGCATTTTATTTTGTCAGTGCAAATATGTACTGCATACCAATTCATGTTGCTAAATGTGGACATAAAAACAGTTAATTCTCTTGCTAAGGATATTCATTTATGCAAGTAAGGTAACATTATCTTAATATTTTTTCAGGACAACTATTTCCAGACATTTATTAGAGAAAGTGTTCTAGGAAAAAATTAAATTATACATATTATGTGTTTAACTCTGTGATAGAAACTTATACAACCCTGGACATCAGATAGCTTCATGTAAAATTAGATATACGGTACACAATAAATATTTGAAAGACTGTTTTATCATCTGTAAAATATAAATAATAGTAGCATCTTCTCATTGAGTTACTTTGAAAATCAATAAAAATAATCCATACATAATTTAACCTAGTGTCTAGCATGTAGTAACCACTCAATGAATACTTGATATTATGAATGAGTGCATGCTATAAACATAGCTCAGATTAAGACAATAGGGACATAATAATAGAAATAATCAACATTTTTAGATAGAGGAAAACAGAAAGGAAATAAAGAGAAATGACTTCATTGTGTTTGAGACACATGATATAAAAAGAGGAATAGAAGGAAATTGGGGTCCACGGGGAAGGAACTGGGAGAGTTTGGGAGTTTGGGCGAGAAGAGGCAATTCTAAGTTGTGTTTGGGATACACTGAATTTAAAATGATAGAGTCATTATAGTGAAGATATATGTAGCTATCTCCTGGGTTGGACTAGAACTTTTATCTTGTTGTTGTTTAGTTAGTTTTTCAAGAAATATTTATTATGGACCAACTCTGTACTAGGTACTGTGCATAGGTGAGAAACCTAGGATGGAAAAACATAAATTTGTGACTCAGTTTTCTGGGGGAAGATTAGACATGAGGAACAATGTGCCCAGCATGGAGAGTTGGTCAATGGTTACAAACAGGAGAGGAGAAAAGAAGGAAGAACTCTCCAAGGAAGCAGCATGAGAGGCTGAAGGTATATCCTGAGAGTACTGTACGAGCAGAGAAAACAACTTTAAAAATGGTGGACATTCAGAAGAATCACTTTTATAGAAATTGAATATGATTTTTAGAGCTTAGGATCATTTTTGTAAGTTTCAGTGATAGAAAATGAAGATAAAGATAAATAGCTTATTCTTGACTTACATCTACCGTATTTACACATGAAAATGATTACACATATCTACTTATTTTCATGTGAAATCGTTATTTTCATAAAAGTAAAGATACTGAAGCAGTTGTTCAATGAACAATGAAAAATGTACTTTGCCTAAATCCTAAGGAAGCATGCTTAAATATTTGAAAGTGCTTAGTTTTGTAATTTTTTGTACAATTTGTAGTAAACCAGCCATATTTCTGATAAACAATGGTTACCTTCTTTTTGTTTTTATGTTTAGTAGTGAGGATCTTTTTTTCTTTTAAAGAAAAGAAAAAACCTGGATGTTTTGCTTCAGCAGCTGTGTACAACAAAAGGTAGAAAGTGGGGCAAAGGCCTTCAGAATAAACTGTAATGGACGTACAATCTATATAGCCCAACACCCAGTCACCAAAGGAGACCTCAAATCCTGCTCGTTTCAGTTCAAAAAAACAAATGTGTATTGACTGCCTGTTTTTAAGCACTGTGTTAAGTTCCACAAACCGTAAGCTCACAATCTTCAAGTGTAAGGAAAGACAATTACATAAATAGCCATGACATGAAGGAGTCTGTTGATCACTGTGACACATTCCCAAAGCGCTGTGAAGATTCCAAGGAGAGAGCGAGCATCTGGTTGAGAGTGAGCAAGAAAAGTTTCATGGAGAAAGTAGAATCTGAAAGGTACAGGGAATAGGAAGAAAGAAGTGGGAACAATGTGAGCAAAGACATGGAGACAAGCTTGGTGGGTGGTATTCCTAGGGAATTGTCTTGGAGAAAAAGAGACATAAAGATGGAGTAGTAGGAGATTAGGATAGAGAGGGAGGTGTGGGGGCATCCTGTGAGTGCTATGGTGAGGAAATTCTGATTGATTCAGTAGGCAATGAGGAGATATTAATGAATTTCGAGTAGGGGAATGACATTCCTGGAGCAGCAATTTAGAAGACTGATATGACAGCAGTGCATAGTATCTTCTGGAATGAAGACAAATGGGAATTGGAGATACTGGCTGGGAACCTATTGTTATAGCTCAGCAATTAATGAAAGTCTGAACTAAGATGAAATGAAAAAGAAAGAATATATATTTATGGGTCTTCCAAAATGCAAATATTCAGAAACATTCTATATATGCAGAGCACATGTCTGGATAGTGTTTTAAATTTTCCAGTTTAGCACAGATTGAGCTGTGATGTGATTTGGCACAGGTGAATCTCAGCTGCTGGACACCGCTTTTGTCTGTATGAATGATATCTTCTCACCTTTACGAGGCCACCAGATTGGATGCATAAGTAAAATTAGTTGCTGCCTCTATTCTGCTTGTCCTGGACACTCACACAGCCAGATTTCACTGGGGATTCAGGACCACACAAAACAGGATGGTTTTAAGAACTGATTGCCCCAGGAGTTTTAGAGAGGCTTCTTAATTATTTTAGAAAGGTGCTCTCCTCATCCACTGTAACTTGGACATTGTGTGTTTGCCCTCTGGGATCAGTCCTCAAGAGCATCTCTACCTGGTATTCCATCAGGAGCAACTGGTATGTTTGAAAATTTATTGCTTGATTTATTTTTCATGAAGCTCAGTTTCCTACTCAGTAAAGAGAGTATTCTCTGAGCAAAGAACATTTCTAACACAAATAACTGTAAGACAAGAATCTTTTTCAATATACCATTCCTAGCCTTGCTTTTATCTCTCTTTCACCTAACGAAAAGTAAATTTATTTTTCTTAATTTATGAATTCAGTATACAACATAGACTCAACTTCCTGATATTTATGCTCAGTGAGGGTTTCTCTACCACGCCGGTGTACACCCACTGTGAGCCCCTTATCTCTAGCTCCAAAACTTTTGTCCTGGACTTAATCATTCCCATTGGCCACTGCATTTGGGGTACATTTAACTTTATCACTAGGTATTTCAAGACATTATTATAACATCATAAAACAAATTATTTTTAACCCAAATCCTGTGAATCAAGGTAGATTTTTAAGCCTAATAAAATGACGAGGTGGGGAAAGACCACCCACGTTCCATACATTTGTTTTGGCCTCTACACAAATACAACAAATAATTGTCACATTTTTTAATCGCAAGGAGTCTTAGAAATGTGATTATGATTTTCAATATTTAAGAGAGTCACATAACTTTTTCTTTGGAAACCTTTCAAAATTTATCCCCTGGTTAACTCACCCAGTTGATAAATGGGGACTTTTTCAATGAAATATATTTAAGTGTTAAAATGACTTTTTCAGACTGAAAGAGGTTATTTTACTTCTGAAAGTTTTGGAGTTTGCCTCATACACTGTTAGTGCCTAAGGGAAGAAACAAGGTCTTGTTCACTGACAGTGGTTCCTAGGAGATGCTCAAGAAGTTTACTCAGAGTTGCAGAATGTGCCAAGACTATAAAAATTCTTTCCTGAAAGGTTTTGTAGATAGAAATTCATAGCATATTTGCAAATGATGTTATGGTATAGTCAAAGCTTATTTTTGTATATTGTCAAATTTGTATAATTATTATAATGTTATAAGAGAATTTAATGCAATGTGGAAAGCAACATTATGTTCGATATTTCCAAATCTACTTATTCTTAGTTGTTATTCTTACTTCGTGACCACTCCAACATCACTTTTCTTGGAAAGTTCCTCAGTATCTGATATGCTCAGGCCACATAAAGATGCAAATGATAACCAAACTCTCTCACAATGTTTGCATTTTAATCCACAACTTAAATTGAAGTGAGTCATAACTCTTTTTTGTATTCTGGTCATCTGAAGGCTAGGAAGTATGAGGGTCAGCCCAAAAAGCTTTACTGGAAGTCTTAAAATCATTCCCTTCTGCGCTTAGAACACTGATGAAGATTCAGTCTACATTCCAAAACATCTGTTTTGAAAGAATAAATGCCCAAGTAGGACCTTTTGAAAATAAAGTGGGTTTGTTATACAAATTAGATATTAATTTTTGTCAATTTTAGTAGTCAATTACTTCATTTTTAGTGATGTGAAGACAGTTTAATTTAAAATGTAAAAATAGATAGAACAGGTACAGGGGTGAAGTAAAGCCCATGGAGAAGTGTCTTTCATTGTACATTCCCTCTTCTAGCATGCTTCTTCCATTCTGTATTCTCAATCTTGCTAATTCCTAGATTCCCTTAGATCCATATGAAAAGTCACCTCCTTTTTGAAGTCCATCCCAAGACTTCACATATCCAGTGACTGACTCCATCTCTGTTTCCTCAGCACCTTGAGTGTTTAGTAGAAACATGGGAATTTCTCCTTCAACAGTGATGTCTCCCCTGCTAGTCTTCTCGAGGCTCAGGCTTTGTCTTTTATCTTTATTCCCAGTGCCAAGTAACTGGCTGGCTGAATGAATAAAACCTAAGTTATTACAGATTATAGCCACATGCCAATTTGAATTGTGGGGGAGTTATTTTCATGTTTGAATCTTGCAACTAAGCAATGATTAGTATTCCTTGGGTCAACAGTTGAGATGATCTGTGCACTGAACTTTTCTCCTTCCTGGTGATTATTGGTCACTTCCTGTATTCTTACCCAAATATACTTCATGATAGATATTTCTTGGAATCATGAATTTTTTTATAGTAGTCTGTGGCTTTAAAGAGTGTCAGATTTCTAAACATATTTAACAATATTTAGATAATGTATGTGTGCTATGCTTATTTAAGGGTTTTTAAAAACTTCCTATTAAGGGAAAAATTAGCTTACCTTATGGTTAACTATCCACTGGGATTGCCTTCTTGCAACTTGCTGTTTCATCAGAGCCTCATTCTGTACAATGTAATTTAATCAATAGCAGCTCCACTTTTAAATCTCCACCCATACCTCTCCACTTGTTTATTGAACTACCTCCTTGACATCTCCGGGGATGTCTGATAGGCAGCTCTACCTGAATGTATACAAAACCGAATTCATCTCCTCATTCCAAACCTGCACCTGTATAATCATCTCCATCTAGGTATCTTGCCACTCCAAATGCCATTCTTCCAGTTATTCAGACAAAAACGAACAAAAAACTCCAACAATAAAAGCAAACAAACAACCCCCTGTCTTAGTTTATTCCTACTGCTATAACAAAATACCACAGACTGAATAATTTCTAAATAATAGAAATTTATTTCTCATGGTTCTGGGGGCTGGGAAGTCCAAAATCAAGGCACCAGCAAATTTGGTGTCTGGTGAGGGCTGCTTTCTGCTTCCAAAATGGTGCTTTGTTACTGCATCCTTTGAAGGGGACGAATGCTGTGTCCTCACATGAAAGAAGAAAGAGAAAGTCAACAAAAGGAGTAGAGTTCTCCCTTCAGCCTCTTTTATAAGGTCACTAAACCTATTCTTGAAGACTCTGCCCTAATGACCTAATCACCTCCTAAAGCCCCACCTCCTAATACTATCACATTGATGATTAAGTGTCAAAGTATGAAATTTTGGGGGATGATATTTGGAGTATAATATCCTCCCCACCAATCAACAATTTTGAATTGTTTTTGACTCTCACAAAGGCCATGTCCGGTTGGTAAAGTAACCCTTTGTGATATCTCTATAGCCTGCCACTTCTGGCCATTCCCCCCACTGTCATCTTGGTAGATGCTGCAGTGGCCACCCACATTGTTTTCCTGCCTCTGCTCATGTGCTTTCTGCTCTGTTCTCAACACTGAAGTCAGGACGAACCTTTTAAAACCCAAACCAGATCATATATTGCCTCTGTCTAAAACCTTCTATTGGTATCATTGAAATGTTATGAACATTATTAATAATAACTTAAGCTAACATTTGTTGATCACCTACAACAGCAGAGCCTGTGCCAAAAGCATACAAGCCTATTCTCATTTTATCCTCACCACAACCTCTTATTATTCCTATTTTATGCATGAGAAAACTGAGCTGTAGCAAGACTAAGTAATTTCTTGAGATCACTCAGATAGTGAGGTGACAGAGTTATGCTTTCAGTTTAAGCAGTCAGATCCCAGAACATGGGGACACTAAAAAACAAAGCTCAATTTTCTCTCCTTTCTTTGTAACTGCTTAACTTCTTAACATGACGTGTTGTCATAAACAATGTCTATGTGATAATTCATTTTTATCAGTGAAAAAGCCAACGATAACCTGTGCTGTATTTTGAAAGGTAACTTTGTGATGCAGTTTCTCAGCATCCTGTTTTTGTAAGAAGTACTTAGCAGTACACTGAGTACCAAATAGTTCTCTTGACATTGATGGTCCTAGCAGTGTTTTAGTCTCCTGGAGCTACTATTGCTAAGTTTTAATGTTCATCTTGCACTTTAGTCCTCACTAAAATTCACTATTGTCTTGTTTTGACTTTTTCACCATGACTGCATTTGTAAAGTCATTGCTCACTAAGGTTAGAAGTGAGTGTGATAAGTGCTACTTTCAGAAAATTGTGTTAATAAATTCTATTCTCAGTAAAAACTAGCAGAAAACAAAATGAATGTAATTGTAGATAAAAAAAGAATTTATTCAATTGGGAAATGTTACTATATCTGATCAGACTGATAATGATGACTGGAACCAAAGTTGTTACATCCTAAATATTGGCATATAATAAAAAGTGCTGTTTAAAATTTATAGAAGACTCATTTTTGTGGGTGACAAAATTTTTTTAAATCATGTGATTTTTTTGTGAAGTTTAAGAAAGTATAAATTCTATCCACTACCCAGTCCTAATATATTTCTTCTTTTCCAATGTTTTTTAAGATCTTCATGTCTACATAATTGTCCAAAGGAAACTCATTATGTATAGTGAGATTTAACCTTCTTGTTAAGAACTAAGCCACTAATATAGTGTTCAATCTTTATTTTCTTAGAAATGTAAAATTTTACATAATTGATTATTATTTCTATTTAAAGTGCAATAATCACACATTGGGAATTTACTGAATGGAGTACAACATATATTTGACATGACTTTCCATCCTAAAGTATTTCTAAAACTTGGTTAATTTTTCTTTTGTCCTACCATACAACTTACCAGCTTATTTAGCATGATCATTTTACGCAATTATGTAATCAAAATAATAAAAAGTGAATAGTACCTCAAGGTACTATTCTTAAATTGAGAGTTATTCTTGGAGATATATAAGTTAACCAACCGTCCACAATATTATCAAATTATTCTAGCATAGTTAAGAACACAACATAGATGATTTCTTTTCCATAGCAGTTTCTTTACGTGTTTTCTACTTATTCATCTTTACTTTTTTTTGGTACTGACATAGGCTTGGTGATGTTTCTAATACTGTATTATCAATGACACACATACCACTGTGGATCACTAAAATGTAGTGATTAGATCAGCTATAGAGACATAAAGGTTGGGGTTTAAAGGCTGGCCTGTGACTTAACTAGTTTTGTTGGCTTTGTCATTTGGTCTTGTAATTTAACCCCCTATATTTGTTCTTCATGGGTTCACATATGTGAAGCATTTAGCATACAACTTGGTGCATAATGGACTATTTTTCTGGGTTTACATAATAGAATCTCATCATGGGCTGGAACAAGATTTTTTTTTTTTTTTTTTAGAATAAGATTGCTGAGATGAAGGACTGGACTGTTTTCAAATAATTTGTTTATTTTAGCCATCACAGAACCTAATAGAGAGTGCTGCATTCAAAATGAACTCATGTGATAGAGGCGGTGCCATGCTTATGGTTTCCCACACATTCCATCTTTTTGCATTGTCTTTGTTTCATATTTTCTTCCTTCTCCTAAGCCTGTATTTGGCATGATCTTCCTTCTTATTTCTTTTCCTCTGATACACAACTGTTCACCTATTTAGAGAGCAATCTTTATTATTACTTCTTTTCCTCTCAGTACATTTACATCTTGAACCTTATTTTTTTGCAGCTGAGAAGAATAAGGTCTATTGCCATGTAAGCATGTTACTTTAGTCACAATTACTGTTTAATACTTTTTAATGATCATAAGTACGAGGCATGAAGAATAGATATTTTATATTCTAGGAATAAGAGGAAAGGTAAATAAAATTTTGTACTTTCCTTGTATAGTAAAATAAACGTGGTTTGTTTATTTTGTATTCTTTCCAACAACTCAGAAGTGTGGTCGTGACGTGATGACATAAATAACTTTTGTCTGGAATGTTTTTATTTATTGAAAAGCAGGTGTGGAGCAGCTACTGGGCAGATAACATTACGCTGTGCCTGTGAGAGACAAAAACGAAATTAAAAATTAAATAATATTCACAAATAATCAAACTGAAGGAGGTAAGTGATCAAAAACTCAAATTACTTCCTGGGAAAGAACATTCTTTTATATAGTACTTAAAGGAATATTTTTCTCTCGCTGTTAGAAAGGGCTTGTGATACCATTTAACAAATACAACATTTTGGGCAACTTAAGAACTGACTCACTCTACATCTTTTTGGAGATTGTTGTTATTGTTGTCATTGTTTTGTTTTGTTTAAACTGCCCTAATTATTAATAAAAGAAAAACAAGGCTATTTTTGACAGCTACAAATATGCATCATACAAATATGATGATCTAGAATAATTGCCAAACTTTCTCTGAACTGAAAAAGGCTTAGAGAGTGATATCAGTGAATTAGTGTTGCTCTTTTAAAAACTTTCCAAGATGAAATATTTTAAAGGTCTTCCAGAAAACTCTTGCCTGGTACAATAGTAGCCGCCTGATCATTAAAATAGTCGTGTTTCTAAGGAGACTTAAGGTTTCATTTTATTAAGATTTGTCAAGGATGTGAAGTATTACACACTGCAATTATAATCACGCTTGGTATTCAGCATAATTCACTTCTTGAGGGATAGCCTTTTGGGTCAGTAGTTTCAAAATATTTTGTCTTCTGCATATAAATGAGGACACTGAACTTTGCAGGGACTTATCTCTCAGCATCCTCTCCCTGTTCCTCTTTCCTGTTCCCCGTTCACCATTCCATGGTTTCCACTCTACCCTCCTGGCTGTCCCCTCATCAGCAGGGACTGCTGCAAACATGGGGGTGATGTTGACCTCACACAGAAAGGACAGGACATGGAGAGTGGGAACAGCTTTACGGTGGCAAGTCTTTGACATCTCCAGGACCAGACAACACTGTTGACTTGGTTTAGGCCTCACTTGTCCTGCCCATTTTCAGGATTTCTCTGGCCTCCCCTAGAAATATTCTATAGTCAGTATAATTGGAGGGCCCATCGTCACTGACAAAAAATGGCAGGGTTTCTCTAAGGAATCTCACAACTTATCTAGAATCTGTTCTTTGGACACTTCTCATCTGGTTTCACAAGAACTAAGAGCTACCTCATCAGAGGTCTGCTTTACATTATTTTCATTAAACCCCAAAAAATGGAATAAGAAGAAAGATTCATGAGTTACCACCATCCCTGACATGGTGTTAGAAGGCCAAGTAAGGGGCTGGTCGAAAGGAAAGGTCCTATGGAAAATACTGCTGGGGGATACATGAGTTACTCTTCAGGTGGCTGTGTTCTTTGAAGGCGTAGTTTGAGTCCTGGAAGAGAAACCCATAAAAGCACATGCCAATTAATTTTAAATTTCCCTTTATATTACTCTGTAGGTAGTTGGTATAAGATAACCAAACATATCTTGATCTGGTACTTGACACTTTAGGATTCGTGGAAGACCATTTCTCTGGTGAGAAAAAAAAATGACAAAACGTTTACATTTTCTAAGGGTATATATTAATATATAAAGCGAAATTTACTGCAAAGCAAATGGGCTTTGAGTTTCGCTGTCCCTAACTTGCATAGCCCCTTCTAAGGCTCTGAACTTAATTCCCCAAATTTATATTTGTAATTTTGCATTCTATTTTCTCAAAGAGAGATCTACTTTTGGGGCTACCTTGTAGTTCAATGATAGTTTTTATGTAACCCCAGTCCAATGTGAAGAAACTCTAGGAAGTAAACTCTGATTTGCTGAGCGATATACTTTTATCTGTAACAATCATAATGATTGTACTGAAATTTGAGCAACACTGGGGTTACCTAAGATGGAAATATTTAATAGTTGCAACAGGTAATATATAAATAATATCTTATAAAAAAGGAACTATTTTGTTTATAAGCAATATTTGGTTGTATATTTTAAAAGGCTCTATTTTATTCTCAAAAACAATGCTTTTATCTTAAAATATACAGTCTATCTATCTGTATTTTGAGCCCCCTCACTCTCTCCTCCAGTGCCTTTGGCCACCTACAATGTTGTCTAACACTAAACCAGAGTTCCTAAAAGTGAGTGATCTGAAAATACACCCCCTTTTACCTTAATTGCTGCTGAACATTAAGTTTTAGGATGTCACACCTCTCTAAAATGAAATGAAATCTTTAAAGAAACAATGTTCAGATTTTTATTGTAAGTATAAAGATGTAAGTCAAGAATAAATCTAAAATTGGCATACCAAGTCCAAAAGATCCCAAATGCAGGTTCCCAAAGAAGGATATTAAAGTTTAGGAAAGTGACCTAGTGTAGGTCTTTCCCACTAAAGTATGAAGCTTTTAAAATGCATACTTCAAAAAAAAAAAAATGCATACTTCAGTTTTAAAGGAAGATTTTCTTTAAAAGGCACGTCTTTTTCAAATTTTATGGTGTGAAATACAAAATATGTTCTTAAAAATACAGGTTATGTTAATGAAATACAATTTTGGTAAATATTATTTGGAAAGCTATATGAAAGAAGCAGGAAGAATAAACTGAACTCATGAAATGACAGTTTGAGAAAATAATATGATCAAATAGCTTAATTTAAGGCCATGATTCAAAGAAGCTTTATTGGAATAGTGTGAATTAGATAAATGTAAAAGAAATAAGACATTTCTTAAAACTGTTATTGTCATTATTACTGTTAAATTTGTTTGTCTTTAATCTCATAAATTTCCCCTATGAAACTGCTGAAAACATGAAGTAGTTAGCCACATAGATATTTTGTCAGATAAATAGACTGTATATTGTAAGATAAAAGCATTGTTTTGAGAATAAAATAGAGCCTTTTAAAATATACAACCAAGTATTGCTTATAAATAAAATAGTTCTCCCTTTATAAGATAGTATTTATATATTACCTATTGCAATAATTAAATATTTCCATTTTAAGACTGTGATTGAGGATAGAATCCATTTGTGTGGTATGGTGTTTTAAATTAAATACCAGAGTCTAAAGCTTTATTGTCATCATGTAGAACCAACCAAGAATTGCTGAGAATTTCTGGAAAGAGAATCAGTGGCATCCTTGTAAACCTCTACCTAGTTCTGTGTGGATTATTCATGTTGTAGATTGGCCATTATATAAGAAACCACCTTCCAAATCAAGACTCATATGAAGTCATTAGAAACATGGTAACCTTGCCCAAAGCAATTAATCTACTTCCTTCCTTTCCATGTAATTATGTTTTTCATGGATAGTCCACATTTTCAAATTTCCACTTGTTTACCCTCATTGGCAAAAATCAAGAGCTGCCTGTGTGAGGGTGGTTATAGCATGCCAAAAGTTATGTAACCCACACCCTGTTGTCCTTGAGGTAATATCCCCAGGAGGCCATACTCTGGTATATTATGTTATTGGCGGGGGAGGGCTATTGCTTAACCTTGATGGACTTGCATTCAGAGTTGCTTCATGAACTACATGAGAACATAGAGGCACATATTATAACATGAAAAAGGACGTTAATGTTAACATAAAAATTTCAACTCTAAAGTTGTATTCATTTTAGCAGTGTATAAAAAGAAAACAGTGTATAACACAAATGTAGTAAGTTTACATATTGATTTGTGGAGAAGCAACATCTTATTCCAGCATTGTATTATCAGCTGATCAATACCAATGTCATAAAACTGAACCATTTAAAAATAAAAGAGGATTTAATATTTTTCACCAAATTTAATAGGCTAATAAGTGATTTACCCTTATTCTGAAACAATTTAGAGCTGTAAATTTGAATCTCATTTATGCCTTTTGAAAAATTCTTTGATTTCCTTTTGAGTTACTTAAGGCATTGAAATTATGCATAATACCTGATGTATAATGAAATGAGTCAAAATACTTACAAAATATACTACAAGGTGATCTGAACTATTTGTTTACTCA
>NW_012147952.1:1880502-1884946 GCF_000956105.1 Propithecus coquereli
TAATATTAGCATATACTCATTGAGAAATCAATGACATACTTTTTAAAAAAAGATGTCAGAAATAGCTTCTAATAAGAAGTGTCTGGTGCTTGCTTCTGCTCTTCCACTACTTTGTCCCCATACCTGTTTTCAGTTGCTTTTACAACAAACTATTAAGCTAGATCAGCACAAAAATTGGATCTCATCAAGTGAGAGGAGTGGGATGGGCTGGATATATCAAATTAAGGCAGCCACCAAAGCTGACAAGCCTGTTATTTGTCTCTGCTCTGGAGTTAGACACCATTAAGCCTCCTATTATACTTGTGTTGATCTCTCAGACTCTTATCCCAACTTCACCCTTCCTTACACTAGCCAGGGGAATTAAGGCCTTTGCCTTTTGTTTCTCTAGACAACTGTACGTTGTTTTGAAAGTTGACAAAGGAAGGAAGAAAAATTGAAAATTACCATTAGGTAAACACCACAGAAATAATTATTGATAGCAAGATCTGCCAGTAGGTGTTAAAGTATGTAAATAAAAGATGGAGGAGAAATAGGATATTTGCATAGGCTCAAAGTATCTTCTTCAATACATTTGTTAATTTCAAAGAAGGAAATAGTCACTTTACAGTGGAGAAACCCACCAGGCACCACTGGGTGACTTGGCTAATGTCAGTAGTAATAAGATATATCTATATCGTGTTTCCTAATAGGATGGTGGTAATAGGATGTATTGAAATTACATATCCTTATATGGTAGTATTTTTGTTCATAATGCATAATCTTAATCTAATGAGAAAATATCAGAAAAACTCAAGTTGAAAAAATTTTACAAAATAACTGCCCAATAATCTTTAAAAGTTTCAAGATCATTGAAGGCAAAAATAGACTGAGGAACTGATACAGATTAGAGGAGACTAGGGAGACAAGTAAATGCAATGTGGGATCTTGGTTTGGATCCTGGAACAGTATAAGGACATTAGTGGAAAAACTGTAAAATTCAAATAAAATTTTTAGTTAGTTAGTAATACCATAATGTTAATTTCTGGGTTTTGATAAATGTAGTATGTTTATATAAGATGCTGACACTGGGAAGGCAGGGTGAAGGGTGTAGAGAAACTCTTCTAAACACCCTATAGTATGAGTTGTACTATTTTTGCCTCTTTTTATGTAATTCTAGAATGAGTTTAAAATTTTAAAAGTGATTTCTTGAAAAGTTGACAGTTCAAATCAATATTATTTAACTGTATTGTCTAAACATAATTATTGAGTGCCAACTAGTGATAAATGCTGCAAATGATGTGATGATGAGTAAACACAGTTTCTGTCCTCAAACAATTTATAGTTTGGTGAGAGCAATAAAATAAATTAAGCTAGTAATATGAGCATTAGCATAAAGGATATAGAGATGACCTCCTGTTGGGACTGTGTGTGTGTGTGTGTGTGTGTGTGTGTGTGTGTGTGTGTGTGTGTTTTGGGCAGGATAGTAGGTTTAGAAAAGGTTTTGTGTGCATGGCATGAGATAGAACTTGAAGAATAGATAGGATTTCGATGGCAGACAAAGAAGCATTCCAGGCAGAGAGAATGAAAGTGAGGGTGTTTGGGAATAATAGGTGACCCAATTTGCCAAAGCATAGAGTGCTACTTGTGGGTTATTCCAGGTGACTCATTAGTAGGTATCTTAGTCAGCTCAGACTGCTATAGCAAAGTACTATAGACTAGATGGCTTAAACAGCATAAATTTATTTTTTCACAGTTCTGGAGCCTGAAAATCCCTTGAACAAGGTGCTGACTGATTTGGTTCCTGGCGAGGGCCCTCTTCCTAGCTTGTAGATAGGTAGCTTCTCTCTGTGTCTTCACGTGGTGGAGAGACAGCCCAAGAGCTCTCTGGTGTCTCTTCTTATAAGGACACTAATCCTATTAGATCAGGGCCTCTACCCTTATGAGCTAATTTAACCTTAATTGCCTCTGTCAAGGCTCTATATTCAAATGCATTCACATTGAGGATTGGGGCTTCAGCATACGAATTTTGGAGGGACACTAGCATTTAGTCCGTAACATTCCTCCCCTGGCTTCGCAAAATTCATGTCCTTCTTGCATGCAAAATATTAATACATTTATCTCATCCCCCAAAATCTTGACCCATTCAAGCATCAACTCTAAAGTCTAAATTCCAAAGTCTCATCTAAATATCATCTAAGTCTGATATGAGTGAAACTCAAGGTATGATTCATCCTGTGGCAAGATTCCTCTCCAGCTGTGAACCTGTGGAGTCAGACAAGTTATGTGCTTCCGAAATACAGTGGTAGGACAGGCATAGGATAGACATTCCCATTACAAGAGGGGAAAATCAGAAATAATGAAGGGATGATTGGTCCCAAGCAAATCCAAAACTTAACAAAGCAAATTCCATTAGATTTTGAGGTTCAAGAATAATCCTTTTTGGCTTGATGTTCCACCTTCCAGGCCCACTGGGGTGGCAGCATCACTGCCACAGCTCTGCAGAATGGCCTTGCCTCTTGGTCTCTGTGGCAGCCCCACCCTCTGAAACCAAGGAGGAAATAGCTTTGCCCACCCCTCATCCTTCACCCTCAGGCCTGTGGTGGGAGTGGCAGCCCTGATGACCTATGAACTGCCTTCAGAGTCATTTTTCCCTTTCCTTGAAAAATAGTGCATGTTCACAACCAAATAGCTCTACAGTCCAGTCTGTACCATCCAAGAACTTTGACAGCCTTCTTTTATTCCATCACATTATGTCTATCCCCTTTAGTTCAAACTCATAGAGTCTCTCTGCAGAACTGACTGATACAGTACATGTATAATTGTACTCATGTTTTCTTTATCAAATGGTTGTTCAGCTACACCCTTAGTGTTCTCTTCAGAACAAGGTTTCTCATTTTTTACAATACAGATAAGCTGAGAGTTTTCCAAATCTCCAAGTTCTGGTTCCTTTTCACTTAAAAATACCTTCTTCAATTCACCTCTCTCCTCTTAAATTTCACTATAAGCAGTAAAGAGGACCCAAGCTACACCTTCGATACTCTGCTCAGAAATCTCCCAAGCTGAATATCCAGTTTTATTGCTGAAAATTTCTACTTCCCACAAAACACTAGAAGACAATTCAACCAAGTTCTTTGGCACTTTGTAACAAGGGTCATCTTTCCTCTAGTTTTTAATAAATTATTCCTCAGTTCCATCTAGGTCCTCATCAGAATGACCTTTAACGTCCATATTTCTACCAACATTCTTTTCATGATTCTTTATGTATTCTGTGAGAAGATGAAAGCTTTCTTTCTGGCTCTTCTGTTTTCTTTCTGAGCCCTCGCCTTAATTACCTTTAATGTCCATATTTCTATGAACAGCTCCTTCATGGTAATCTCTGCCTTTCCTAGCACGCACCTCCAACTCTTCCAGCCTCTACCCATCACCAAGTTCCTAAACCCTTCAGAACTTTTAGGTTGGTTTGTTTGTTTGTTTGTTTGTAGATATTTGTTACAGCAGCATCCTACTTCTCAGTCCCCAAATCTGCCTTAATCATCTCGGACTGCCATAACACAATACCATAGTGGTATTAAACAAAAGAATAAGTGGTTTAAACAACATAAATTTATTTTCCCACAGTTCTGGAGGCTAGATGTCCCAGATTGAGGTGCCAGCCGGTTCAGTTCCTGGCTCTCTTCCTGGCTTGTAGACAGCCACCTTCTTGTTCTCCTCACATGGCGAGGAGAGATAGCATGTGAGATCTCTCATGTTGCTTATAAGGACATGAATCCTTTGGTATCAGTCTCACTCTTATGACCTTGGTTAATCTCAGTTATCTCCGTACAGGTGCTAGTCACATTGAGGGTTGAGGATTTAACATATGGATTTTAGAAGGACACAAACATTAAGTTCTTAACAGCAGACAACCTTTACCTTGGGAAAATTGATTGAGTCACTTGCTGAGAGAGAAAGGAATACGGCTACTGATGTATTTTATAAGGAGTCTACAGGGAGGGCTTGTAGGGTTGTGTGGAAAGCTTAGATGTGTCTGTTGTCAGAATAGATAAAAGGATTTCTCATAGTTATGTTACCAGCATTTTGATAAAGTCTCAGTAAGAAGGAATACTCAAGCTTTCGTGAACCTTATTTCAAACCATATACCTTTGTGTTTTTTACTTGGGTCTTGTTTTCTAGAGAGACAAGATAATGATAGCGAATACATTTATATTCATTACTTTAAAATTATGCCGCCTCATGGGCTTAAATTTTCTAATATTATTTATTCAGGAAATAGCACCAATTTTATAAAATATGTAGTAATTTCACCTTTATATGTAACAAAGTATATCAGGAGTATCAAAAAGTAACTCTGACAACAGCTCCTTACAACCTAGTCCATGATGGCAGAGTACATGGGCATGTAGATTCTTGGCAGAAAATATTTGTTTGTGGTCATATATATGCATTTATATATATATATATATAT
>NW_012147952.1:1888104-1919561 GCF_000956105.1 Propithecus coquereli
TTTTGCTCTTTTGGGTAGTTGCCTAATAATGCCATTGCTCTATTGAATGGTATTTCTATTTTTAGCTCTTTAAGGTATCTCCAAATTCTTTGCCACAGAGGTTGCACTAATTTGCAGTCCCACCAGCAGTGTAAGAGTGTTCCTGTCTTTCCACATCCTCGCCAGCATTTGTTGTTTTGGGATATAGTAATATTTAAATTAAAACATTGCACTTTTGAATTCTCTTATGGAAACCAGTCTTTGTCTATGAGCCTTTGATTTCGGTTTTCAATTCTGGCTCTGGTGTCTGCTCCTACATTGTCTTGCAGTCTTGCTTCTTACACAAGCAACAGCCACCTCAGATTAACCATCAGTGGTTAAGATTGAGGGACTGGACAATAGTGAGAGCTGCCAGTGAGATAGTAACTGTGAACTTTCTTGGCATGCTTCTCACACCGGCTTTCTGAAGGTACATGATACTGTTTTCCAGAATGACCCAGTGAAACTTTGCCTTTATGGAATTCATCTTCCTTATTTCACCATAGATTCTTTTAAACTAAGCCTTAGGGTTTTATGTTCCTGTAGCCTTATACTATTAATTTTTAGTAGGATTTTCCAGTGATTTATGAGATGGAAGCAGTGTCTTAGAAAAATTGATCCATTTTAGAATTGAGGGAGTAAATCACTGGACATTTTAACCTGTTTTACTAGATAGTCTTTGCTTTGTTTTTAATATATATCCAATCTGAGTCTCCTACTGGTTTTAGAGCTGGCATTGCTCCTATGTAACTGTTTAAGTAAACCCAGAGCATTGTATCTTTGGAGGTACTATCATAGGATCTAATTTCATTAACTCTTACGAAGACCTTCCAACTTTTGAGTTTGCTAATGAGAGGTAACTAACCTACCTTGTTCTACTGTACATCCTATTTAGCACTCCATGGAAAGGACTGGTTATTCTCTGCTCTTATCTTGGACACAAAGACACCTCACCATGTGACCTAGAAATAGACGGGAATACAGTGCATCCAAAAGAATGGAAAATTTTGTCTCTCTTTTTTTCATGGATTGTTCAAATATTGTTTTTCTCTGCCATGAAGTAATAGAATAAAAATCTTATCATAAAGTACTTCACTCTACTATAAACTCAATTTTACTGAATCAGACTATGCTCGGGGATGATATAGGAAGGACAGCATGTTTTTGTGGCATGGTAAATCTAAGAAGAAGCAAGTTGGTATCTGTGTTCCTAGTTTTTGAAGTGACTTTCTGGAGTAAGCATCTCAAACATTCCTAAATTAAGAAAGAACATAAACATGTCTGTATGAAAATGATAGCAAACAAGACTGGTAATAGAAATTTTACTATTAATATTTATTTCTTTATATTGCAGCTGTGGCATTAATTGACCAGCATTACTTTTTTTAAAATGCTGTCACTTCTCTTTTTGTTTTTATCTTATTTTTGCGTCCCATAAATTTAACATTTTCTTTAAAATCTTGGCATAATCTTTGTTTTACTAATTTTATCCTGGTTCCTTGTAAAATATTGATTTTTTAAAATCTCTTATATGGATGTGAAATCAATGTATAAAGATCTTTTGTTTTGTTTTCCTTCAAAACCCTACTGTAGAATAGCATAGGACCAAATTTTAGGGCTTCTTGCTGGCCTAACTCCAAAGCAATGTTTTTGCATAATAGAGTCTTTAGTTCTTGGATTCACTTGCTTTTTTAGTTAGTACTTTTCTTTTCAGCTTTGTTTTTGTATCTGTAGGTGCATGTGTATGTCTGTGTTTCCATAACAAGCTTTGAATTTTTAAGGCTTATCTTTTTGGGCCACCAAATCAAATTAGTTCAGTAATTGTGGTCTTGGTTCACTTTGTCTTCCTGACAATGAGTCAGCCAAAACTTGGTTTGCAGGATCAAATACGCACCATGCCACACTACTCTCTGAAGCCTCTACTACCCTTTCTCTGTATGATGTGTGGTCAGGTGAGCAGGGCTTACTCATGTCAGACACATCAGTAACCAGGGTGAGAAATTCCAGGCCTTTCACATGTTGCCCTCTGGAAACACCAGCACCAGCCTTTGGGTTAAAGATCATCCGGTGAGATTATCTCCAGGAATGGTACAGGTGGGATAGTTTCCAGACAATTTGGGAACCTCAGGAATGGGAATTTTTATGTTAGAATGACATAAAATAACTTTTTTCAGGGGGGTCTTGTTATAAAGATTACCGTCACTGTTTGCCATACCATGAATTTTTCTAAACTACTGAAACTTATCTTGAAATGTTTTCCGTATCTAATGTCACAGAAAATAAATGTATCTGGCATTTAACATTTTACTGATGCTTGCCTTGCCTTTACTAAACCTTATCTTGTACTTGAAGAATGTGCCTATTTTAAAATTCTAAATACAATATGCCTTACAATAAGGGTTTTAAGGTTTAGGTTAAGGAAGGTTTAACCTTAATTTGTATCTGTGACACCAGGTACAATACTAAGTAATTCAATTGAGTGAGAAATTTATTCTGGTCACCTACCATGTACAAAACATAGTGGGTATCTAGGAATTACTTATAGAATAGATATAATGCTGTTGAATTGTAGATCAAATATCAACAAACAAGTTGAATGAGCAGATTTGTTTGCCTCTTGTCATCTTTCATTACACTGATGGATACCACATGTCATTCTTAGGTGATTTTTTTTTTTTTTTCAGGTGGCCAGTAATTACTGCCATTATTGTCTGTGATACAGCAGTGCTCAGATAGCAGCCATTCTGCTTATAATCAGATGAACAAGATATTATGTTTGGCTTTGTTCATGGAAAAAAAATAAATTTTATGAAATTGTGGTTAGAGCCCTATTAGTAAAAAGGATGATTGGTTTCTTGGAATTCTAATTTTAATTTTTTGAGAGAAACAGATTAAAAGTGTCCCACTGTAAGGCTCAGTTGATTTGGGACCTTGCTTCTGTAGCTGAAATCCATTGACTCTATCAAAAATGTTGCTAGAATAAGAAATAATCCTATAAAAGGGCATTAAGCACGCTAAGAAAACGATGATGATGATGTTACTTTAAGCTCACCATGTGCAAAGCATCATATTAAACATTTTAAGTGCATTATCCCATTGAATTCTCACAACCCTATACCATTATCCTCATTTTACAGATGGAGAAATTGAGGCCCAGAGAGATCAAAAAACTTTCCCAAGGGCACAAACAGTCCTCTGTTTATCAGGATTCACATCAGAAAATCTGACTCCAGGGCTTGTGCTCTTAACCACCACATCGCTACATGTTATTAATATTATTTGATTATTAATAAAATCTTGCATTAGTGGCACTTCCAAATGCATAACATTAAAAATAGAGAAAAAAGTAACAATTGTCATGTATGTGTGTGTATTTTTATAAAAATTACATTATTCTTTTTGTTTTTCTGGAAATCTTCATTGCATTAAGTTGCTAAAAGACCAAAATACAAAACTTGGCATTTTCTCAACAAATGTGTATGATGCTTTGGTAAGTGTTTAAGATATCTTTGGAATAACATTGAATTTGCCAGATCTTTTTTATTCATGTGCTCAATTAAGTAATTATTTCTTTTCCCCTTTGGATATGTTCTGTATTTGATCTTCTGCTACATTCAAAAAGCCATACAATGTAATTCTTACTTAATCCTATTTTGACTCCAGTTTGTTCCAAAAACAAAAAAAATATGAAGCAATTCTTTTATACTCTTAAAATAAATAAAATGAAAGAATCACTCAAAGCAATTTTTTTTCAAAATTTAAAATTGGCAGGAAATTTTGTTTATAAAAGTATGGAAACTAAGTTGAGATTTATATGCAAGGATTTCAAAACTTGTTTTGCTAATGCAGTGTCACTCAGGAATTCACCGAACCTCGCAAGGTAAGCTCGCGGGGAATGTTTGTTTTGGGAAATGATGATGGTAACAGGCAAGCATTTTCTAGGTAGAAAATTGATTTATAATTTACATACCATACAATTCACCCTTTTAAAGTGTGAAAGTCAGTGGGTTTTAATATATTCACAGTGTTGTACAACCATCACCACTATGTAATTCTAAAATATTTTATCACCCCAAAAAGAAACCCCATGCCCATAAGCAGTCACCCCCCTTCCCTTACTACCACCACCCATTCCTGGGCAACCACCAATTCACTTTTTGTCTCTATGGCTTTGCCTATTCTGGGCATTTAATATAAATGGAATTATATAGTATGTGACCCTTTGTGCCTTTTCTTTTACTTAATGTTTTCAAGCTACATCATGATGTAGCATGCATCAATACTTCATTCCTTTTTACTGCTAAATAATGTTCCATTGTATAGATATGCCACATTTTATTTATCCAGGGAAATTCAAGGAAGAAAGGATAAAGTTGAAATCTAATTTGCATCTTCTTTTCCTAGCTAAGAATGGGTGTAAACAAGTCCTCCTTTCTCCCTAAATCATTGTGCATCTATAACTTAGCCTTGTAGAAGTGGAAAACATTCCCACTGTTTTCCAGTGCATTTAAATTAAAAACAAATAAAAAAAATCATTGATCAGTAGATAGATGTTTGAATCGATATATTTTGTTCATACTAAAAGTGTGAGGAGTAGGAACGTGAATACTGTTCGTGCTGTTTCCAACTGGAGGACAATAATTAACACTCTTGCCTTCTCTCCCATATTAAACAAAATCACAGCCTATGAAAAGAAGATATCATTAGAAAGAAAAACTCTGACTTCTGTTACGAAGACAGTGGAGAACCACGAAAATTTTTTTCCTCGCTAAAATGCCTCAGCAAGTTAATTTTGCTTCTCCTTACTTTGCCTAACATTTGGTAGTGTAAATTCATTGGCTAGAACCGCCCCCCCCCCAAACTCACATTAACAAAAATACAAGGAAATATTTCTTTTTAATTAAGTCTAAAAATAATCAATGTAGTGTAATGAAACCAAAAGTATAAATTAACATTATGTTTCCTTATTGTCTCTGCTGGATTATTGCCAAATAACCCAAAAGGAAAGATAAATTTCAATTTATAGTGAGTTTTGTGATCTGATACTTTAAGTGGGTGTCTGGCAAGTGGCAATGGAAGAAAGAGCACTATACTGCAATTACTTACTGCAAATCACAAGCTGCTAGGAATGCCACTTACTAATTGTGTACCAAAGCGCTTGAGTAAAAAAGTGTCGCCTGCCTGTAAAAGCTTTGCTTATCTTCTTACTTGCTTCTGTAAACCATGATGCATGTTCAGTGACCTGTGCATTTATCATAGGTCCCTTAGAGAGTACACAGGTCCTGCTTGTTTGGGAAATTACAACACAGAGGAGGTGAGAAGCAAGCATGGGGGCATGCTGTGTGGTGATGATTGCCTGTGACTACTATTGTGATAACGATAATAAAGATGGATGATAAGAGATAAAAACAGCGGCTGTTATTCATGGAGTAATTACTCTCTGCTAGGACCCTTGCATCTATACTTCACCTCTTAACTTCACAACTCTCCAAAATAAGTTTACTGTCACCATTTTGCAGCCAAGAGATGTATGTCACTGAAGAGTAAAGTGATTTGCCTTGTGTCAGATAGCAAATAAGTGATGAAACTGGAATTCAAACACAGATCCAAAGTCACTCTCTTTGAACTAGTCAAAGATGGGTGATTAATGTTTGACATGAAACTATAGATGCTATAAACCCATAATACTGATGGTGATGTGGCTTATGTGGCCCAAAAGGTGCAAGACACTGCATGTGTTACACCTGTTTTGCCAGCTTTTGTTCTGGACCTTGAACCTTCATGGGAGCCCCTTTAAGCTTATCCCTATAGCTTATCATTATCATGCTGCAGTCTTAGGACATTTGGGAGAAGATGTGATAGAGTTTTCATGGGGTCAACTTGGAAACCATCCCCTTTCAATACCTTCAGTGCCTGTTTCTGACTTATCGAATCTGGAATCACTCTAAAATATTTTAATTTTCCCTTGAGGAGCCCTTAAATGTACACTGGCCTCACTCCTGGGTTGCCTCAGAGGATGAAAGGATTTTTCACTTAACGGGGAACTGGAAAACTCCTGGAATTCCTCAGAACTTGAGGATTTCCTGGAGTGTCAAGAGCTAACCTCCTTGTGAGACCCTTCAAATCCACTGGTCCAGCTTTCAAGTCTTTGGAGAAAAGAGCCTCAATCAAGTTAGCTCTAAACAAGGCCACATCATAAAATATCCCCTCATATATTTTAATGCTTAGGAAACCCATCAGCAACACTGAAGGGATTGGACAATTTCCTCCCATAGTCATGTTCTTTTGGCCAGCACAATGTTAATTTAAAACAAAACAAAACAGAACATTGCTTTTAGGAACAGCGCACTTGCTGAAGTTCTCCATAGTTCCCTCCAATATCTGTTGTACCACATCCAGCCAAATTCCCTCGTTAATATTCTTTGCCCAACCACCAAAGGCATTTGCTTCTGCAGGTTGTGGAAATGATAATCTTATAAGTTTCCTCCAGCTTTACTATTCTCTCATTATTTCCAATTTACAAAACAGCACTTGTACATTTCCCCCTTTGGCCCCACACCCGGGACCTCCCTGCTTCCCTCCATCCCACTTCTCTAACCTTTGCTTCAGTGCTAAGACATCTAGTGCCTCGACTCACTCTTGGCGGTCCGAGTTCTCTGCCACCGTTCCTTGCCCTCTCTCAGTGCCCCACACCCCAAAGTACTCCTCATATAACCCCACTTCTTTCTTCTTATTACATTTTCTGTCTATGTGAAGAGTTATGAAAGTAAGCTTTTTAAACTGATTCACACTGAGAATAGATGACTCCTGTATTTCTTGTTTTACCATTACGGAGGAGGGTTGGGGTGGGATGAGGAGGCACTTATGCTTGCCAGTGATCCTTTAATTGGTGGATGATTAGAGCGGTGAGGGTGAAGGGATTGTGGAGGAGAAATACTATGCTGCTAATTTTTTAACACTTCCCAAAGAGAAAGGAGAGGCTGTGGCCCCCAGCCTCCAGGAGGCTCTTCACCTTTCTGTGTTGGAAGGAAGAGTCCATTGCCTCCTCACTCTGGAGCATACACCCCCTCTAAGGACAGCTCCGTCCTCAGCTGTATGTGACTTGGTACCTCAGAGTGTGCACCTTGGCCTAAATGTGCAGTGAGTGGAAAATGCCATGCTTGCTTCTTCACGTTTTATTTGGTTTGCTTTTAATTCTATAGCATGTTCTGCAGAGTGTCTTTATCACACTTTTATAAATGGAGAAATTAAGGATAATTAATTCAAGTTCATACAGATGTTAAATGTTAAAACTGGTCCTCAAACTAAAGTGTACCTGGACCCAAAAGCCAAGCCTTTGCCTCCAGACTTTTTGAGGTTTTCAGAATCCCTCATTTCAGATATTGTGGTCGGAGGAGGGAGAAATCCGCACGCACATTCCACCCACTCCTGGACTTTGGTCTTCAGTGGGAGCTTGCAGCAGGCTCTTGTTAGGCACACATCCCTTTTCTATTGCCCCGCTGATCTGAACTGTACGTGGTTCAGCTGTCTCTTAAGAATGCCGTTTGTGTAACTGCTTAGCAACTTAACCTTGTTATGGCAAGTAGAGTGATTATGTCAAAATGTTCAGATTTACATGGTCTGGAACTTAATTTTATAAATGCTGTTAACAACTAGTTTTTCTTCTGCACTTCCACATAAATCATCATTTTCTGTCTTCATGGAAAATCTTACCTGTGAGAGAGCCTTTAATATCTTTATTTTACTGATAATGAAACTGAGACTTAAGATAGTTTACCAACCGGCGCAGTCAGTGTCAACACACAGGCCTTTGATTCCAAACCCTGTAAGTATATTCTGTTCATGTATGTATAATTTCGTCATCTATTATGCACATGGTATGATCACCTGGTCTCTACAAAGCAAAGACAATAAGCCCATCATGGTTCTCCCAGCCCTTCTGTTCTGAATGAGCGTGATCCCACCAACCACAGGCACCAAGGTCCTTGTTCATTCAAAATCCTTCCTCAGGCCCTGAAAGAAGCCTGCTTCCTTCCTCTGCTAGTTTGCGCTAGCAGAGACAGCATTCCCCATTACCACAACACCAGAGGCTAGCGACAGACAAGATCCTAGCCGCTTGCTAATTTTAAGGCACATCCACATAGTGGAGCGAGAGCCTGCACTGACAAAGTATTTTGGTTTCTTTCTGAGTTGTTACTTAACTATTTTGCCTGGAAAACTCTGTTGGTCCACTGTGACAGACAGTAAAAATTTCCAGAAAAACATTGATCAATGTCTTTTCAACAGACATGCCCCTGCCACCTGGCATTAATATCAGGTACCTAGGCCCTAATTTTATCATTACACATTGTATACATGTATCGAAATATCACACTATACCCCATAAATATGAACAATTATTATGTGTCAATTAAAAATAATAATAAAGGCAAAAATATTCATTGGTCTTATGTACTTTGAGTGGATCATTTACCCATGTTATCCCATGTAGTGCTATGCATTGTCATTTGGAAAGTGTTAGTTCACCAGTTATGAAAATCTTGCAAATGTTGACGCATTAAATTTATACAGTAACAAAAATTTACATTTGTTAATATATATTAATAATGCTAGCATAAAAAAATATGTTCCTAGACATTGCTCTATTCCTCCTCAACCTAGTTCTTTATAAACATTCCCATTGGGCTGCATTTCTTGGCATACAACATTGTCCCTCCCTCTGTATTGTTTGTTTATATGTCAAGCCAAAAGCAAACACGAATAAACACAGACAAAAAAAGAGAAAAGGGCAAAAAAGATGAGATGAGAAGAAGGGGTATAGGAGTCTGTGTTGTGCTGAATGATTGAATCCGGGCAAACTCTGATTTCATTTGCAAATTCTATTTTATCTATTTTATTAACATGTATGTAAAGCCTGGACCCAAAGAGCTGGGATCATAATCCAGTGGTTTCTGTTTGTAATAGATAAAGTTTCTGGCTACTCACTAAGTGGTTTGCTCAGAATAAATCCCTCAATCCATTGAAACACAGTGTTTTAAGTTGAACCTCAAGTTTTAGTTAGCAGAATGATACACATTCCAGCATATACTGGTTTTGGTTTTTTTTTTTTTTTTTTATTGGATATATATGTGCATAACAAAATCAAAAGGCACGTAACGGTTAACAGTAAAAAGTCTCCCACCCATTTCTCCTCCCCTGACAACCAATTTTTTCTCCAGATATAACCACTGTCCTGACATTTCTGGTATTCTTCAGAGATGCCATATGCATTACGACTATAGATATGTTTTTCTTTTTTCATAAATGTTACCATATCATATATACTGTATATAATGCTTTAGCAGTTCATATAGTACTGCCTTACTCACTTTTAGACTACATAGAATTCCATCAGATGGATATACACTAATTTATTTAACCAGGATTCAATTATTTCCAATATTATGTATCATATTTTAATGAAAATACTTACATGAATTCATTTTACTTGTATGCTAGTATATCCAGAGGATAACTTCCTATAAGTGTATCTTAGTTTGGGTTGCTGTAACAAAATACCATAGGCTGGGTGGCTTAAGTAGTAGACATTTATTTATCACAGTTCTGGAGGCAGGAAAGGCCTAGATCAAAGTGCCAGCAGATTCAATTCTTAGTAAGGGCCCTTTGCCTATCTTGCAGATAGCTGCCACCTCGCTGTTTGCTCACATGACCTCTTCTTTGTGTATGCTCCGAGGAAGAGAGCGCTGATATCTCTTCTCATGAGGATATCAATCCCACTGTGGGGACTCCACCTACATGAGCTCATCTAAACTTAGTTACTTTCCAAAGGTCCCACTAATGCCATCACACTGGGGATTAGGGCTTTAACATGAATTTTCCTATGTTGAAAATTCAGTCCATAAAATGACTGTGTTGACAAACAGTGTGTAAAATTTTGGCAGATTTGCTATTGCTCCACATTGGGTCCTACCCATTCCCATTATAAGAAAGAGTAAGCCTTTGAATCTTGCCAACAAAATGTGTTACTGAATTTTTTTATGTTCTTTGAGATGATAGGCTGATAGGCTCAGTACAGTTTTAATTTACATTTATTTTGTTAATATGTGAGGTCCAAGAACATTTCACACATATAGTAACTATTAGCACTTTCTTTTCTGAGAACTAGCTATTCACAGTCTTTGCTCACTTTTCTGTCAGGCTGATGATCGTTCTCTTATTGTTTTTGTATGTATATACTAAAAATTAGTCCTTTGTCTTTGATACATGCTGTAAATAATTTTCTCAATTTTTGTTGTGTGTTGATTTTTGTTAAGGGTGTTTTTTTCATGCTGAGTTTTAAAAGATATTTCTTGTATTTGATTTTCAGGATGAGATTATAAAATACTTTGCCCATCTTCACTTTCAAAACTTTAATGATTTTGTTTTTCACTTTTAAGTCTTTAATACATCTGGGGTTATTATGCTACATATTATGATACAAGGATCCAATTTTTTGTTTTATTTTATTTTTGTTATTTTAATTAAAGTTATTCAGTTCTGTATCTGTTTATTTCTTCAGAAAAAAAGGTTAGTCCATCAAATAAGGATAAAAACTTTTAAAAGTCCCAACAGTGCTAAAGTAATACGATTCTGTATAATTATCTATTGATTTTTGTCACTAAGGACAATCTGGATAATTCAGATTTAGAATGTATATGTACGTGTGTGTGCATACATATGTGCATTTTAATTACTGTAATTAGATATATTTTAGGCCTGTTCTTAATTTACCAGTTAATTGCGTAGCTCTTCTATGTAACTCACACAATCTATGAATTGCGTTTATGTAGTGAAGATGAGCTACCTTGAGCAGTCAGAAGTAGCACCAACACCAAGATTCTGTTGCACCTCTAAGGCTTTACCAAATGCTTAAACCAGTATTGCTCTCTGCTGTGTTTACACTGACATCGATTGCCTGTACCGCATACTTGAGGGGAAAATCATTTTCCTCGTTGTGTTATTTCTATTGTATGTCTTACCTACCTTCCCCAGGAAAGCTATGAACGCCTTAGCAGGGAGATCATGCCTCCTTATACTTCTATTTACTCTTTTCAGCAACATGTATTGAGTATCCACCATGTTCTAAACACTGTCCTAGGGATGAGAGTGGCAAAGGGAGACGTAGGCTCCGGTTTCAAGGAGCACACGGCATAGTGGAGACACAGACAGTGACTTGACGATGACAATACATGTGACAGCCATAGTTACAGGGCCCTCAGAAATTCCGAGGAAGGCCACTGATTTGGACTGGGAAGAACATTGTGGGGATTTGAGGAGATAAAAAGTGAAAGCATCTTCTTCTAATATTATACTCTAAGTGCTAGGCAAATGATGGATATAAAGTTAGTTTAGGAAAATCCTGAGCAACCCTTTACTTCTGTTCCTGTCTCAAACTGTAAATTGATACTTCATTTATTTGGCTTTTTCTAGGAATGAAAAATGAAACATTTTTTCCTGAGAATTGAAAAAAAAAACCCATGTGAACACCAATATACAAAATTTCAGCCTTTTTCTTGATCACTTTTTAAAATGTTCTAAATACATGTTACAGTGCTTTCTTAATCTAACTATACTCAGCAGAGTCTCACTTTACTTGGGGTTCCAAAAGTAGCATTCTTTTGTACAACATCCCTGGGGACTCTTCAGAACCTCCCGGGTGACTAGGGAATGAAAGTTTACTCTTTTAAGAGCTTTTGCCTTTCCCTGCCCCCATTATCAAAGTCTAGCCTGAGATCCAGGTTCACTTCCAGCGTTTCTTTATCTCTATCCCTTTTGTATTGGCTGCTTTTTATTGTGTATGATTTGGGCAAAAAGATGAAGAAACTGGTCAGAATTACAGCACACCTAAAGGGAGAATTTGCAGGATCCCTGTGACAGCGTGGAGCTTCCTCTTACAAATAAATGTATATGCTTTAGTGCCAGAATACGTGCAATTTTGACTGTTGCCAGATGTGTTACAGTTCTTGTTTATTTCTCAGCAACATTCGATACAGTTGAGGTTTCTGGATAAGTTACCTGAGTGTGAATGGGATATGATCATATGTAAAAAAATAAAATATAAAAGGTTTCTAGAAAGTATTTAATGTTACTCATAAAACCTTTTATTAAAATTGGATCTTATTTATCTAAAGACATTCTTTATTATATTTATCCATATTATCCATCTAACTTGTTTGAATGTTCTATAATAGTGTAAAATGTCTATGATTGCAAAAAAGTGAGTTTTTAGAAGTTTCAGTCTTTTGACATGTTGCTTTCTCATTGTATCCAAGTTACCCCAAAATATAAGCTCAGTAAAAACTTATTACCTCCAGAAATATTTCATGTCAAAATAAAGCACACGTAAAATAAAGACAATTCTTTAGAGTGAGAAAAGCCTTATAGCTATAAAAATAATTAGAGTTTTGACTATTAAAAATGTCACAGGAAGTCATTAAGCATTCATTGCTCAAAGTTCTCACAGTTGGGAACTCGATTCACTGATGGTCTATCTACAGTTAATTTTGAGGTTTAAAATAAACCTCACAGAGACAGCCCTATGGAGTCCTCTGGTTAGAAAACAAAAACTGTATAGCTACTCCTATCAATCTTCAAATGTGTGGAGCTCTCAACATCAGGAGGGGAACAGAATGAGCTAGGGAAGACAAGGAAGGCGGTGACTAATGGACCTTAAGTCACGAGTCTAATTCCTCTGGGGATGAAGTTGACTTTCACACAGGAAAAACAAAACAGAAAAGCTCCAACAAAGAGACGAGACGTTCCACAAGCTCAAACAACATCCCTAACTCATCAGGCTTCTCACGAGTGGCCATTTGTCCAAGGGGCACTGGGTGAGAGAGCATCGACCCAGAAAGTCATGGAACATCCGGTGGATGTGGAAGCCCAAGCAGCATCCTTGCTAACAGAGTAAACTGCATTTGTGACGGGCCCACACCAGAGGATTCCAGTCCCCTCGGAAAGATAAGTTTCAGAGGTGGCAGACTTTATAGTAGCCGAGAATTTGTGTCCAACTGAAAATTGGTAGACTATATATACTTGTGCCTACAATGTATTAATCAAAAAGTAGCCTATCTGTGCTCATTACATTAAGTTTTAAAATTATTGTGGTGGTGGTAAAATTATGTACATGAAATGCATTACAATTCAATTACATTCCATGCAGTTTTAAAGCAATTTAAGTATATTTAGTTTTTCTAGTTGAAAAGAACAATTTTTGTTGCAACCCCAAGTGCTAAAGGAAAATGAAAAACAAAATGAAACAAAACAACCCCATAGTAAGTTGACAGTAGTCTGATATAGTAACTGATTTATCTTCTGCTTCAAGAGTTATTTAAGAGTCACTTAAAGAGTACAAAATTAAATTTGTAATATGTGAATTTCAAGATGGAACAGCTTATAAAAGCATGAAAACTGTACTGGTTACACATACAGTTTGTTGTATAATCGAGCATAGTTGCTGTCCATGTTTATTGGTATAATTTCATCATCATCATCATCATCATTATCATCATCGTATTCCAAGTTACTCTCTCTAAATTTTTGACTTGCTTCTAATTCGCTGTGCTTTGGTTCCGACTCTTCTCTTTGCTCTCTCTTCCTCACTAAATTGTGTGTTTTATGAAAGGGAGATTTGTGTCCTATTTGGGGTTGTGGACAGAGTACTAGTAAAATTTCTTGTCATATATTGTTGAATTTAATTGACTTAAACAATGTAAAACATTGATATTACCAATTACTAGGCATCTACCTACAAAAGATTTATAATGGAAGTGGCAAAGCTTGTGAAGTGTCAACACAAATGCTGCTGATGCTTCTGTCAACAACCGTTCCCCTAACCACATACAGAACTCAATATGGGGCAGCCCATGACTCTGGAATGTATTGCCAAACAAGCCTCATAGTGTGATATTTTTGATTTCTTAAACCACTACAATAGTGGAACTGTATATGTTCTTTTGTAGTTCTTTTCATTCTTCATAGGAAGGATGCTAATATACGTGGTATATATTAAATATCATGTAGAATAATGTACATAAATCACATATAAATAGTCTTTAAAGAGCATAAAAAGAATGGAGATTATACCTATTATTTTTTCCTTATTAATTTTTCCTTAACAATTGTTATGTATCAGATAATAATTCAGAAATATCCAGAATCATTAGCTCTTTAATCATTTCATTTGTTAGCTTAAGTTAATAATAGACAGCAAATTGGCTTTGCTTCTTAGCATAGGTTCTTAGAAGTGTGAACTCAAATTAAAAATCAGTAAATTCAAAAGGAGTTATAGCTTCAGGGTACTTGGCATAATATATTTGAGAAGAATATTTATTCCCTTCACCTTTCTCTCTGTTTGTGTTACACTTGTGGCAATTATGTGGTCCCTCTCCATAGCCTCAAAAATAAAGAGATTTCAAGTTGGAATGTATAGTTCTATTTTCATAAGTATCATTTAGAAACCAATTTATAAACCCTGTGATTTATGAAATATTTGTGAACAAAACTCCCAATGTCATTGGAATGATCCAAAAGAAAGAGGGTCTTATATTGAACAATTTGCTAGTTGAAGACCTGCCTTTTACAATTGCTCTGCAGTTGACCCTTCAGTCCTATTTTGAGTTACCAGATGAAAATAAGGTTTCCCTTCAAGTGGTGGTTGCTAAGGGCAACTGGTACTGACGCCAAAAGATGAATACTCTACCTCCTTAGTATAATGCCTACTTTGTGAGCTAAATAAAGAGCTAAATTGTAGAGAAGGAAGTCGTATAAATGTGAAATATCAGGAAAGAAATAGAAACAGGAATATTAGAGATGTGGAAATAAAAAGAATTACTATCAGCACTTTTTTTGATAATTGCCTGGCATTTTGGACAAATGTCCTAATCTCTTGGGCACGCTGCATTTCCACTTCTCATGGCTAGAAAATTAGCATTGTTCACTGAGGCAAGACTTTCTTTTATAACATGAATTTATGTCATTAGTTCTTAGCGAATTTTGAAAAAGTAGAAGTGAGATTTTGATGGAATTGCACGAGGAAATGTTTGTCAAATTTTTTAGCTTGGACTTTCACACATAAATATTTTGTGCCATTATAGTTGCTTTACACTATTTGAAAAACTTGTAGTGGATATGGTTAGTTATTTCTAACTACTTCAGTAATAGATTGTTTTATGAGCATGTTGATTTAATGAGAGAGACTTCATATAAAATGTGGTATGGCAGTGTTCATGATCCCTTGACCAAATTATGCTTAATATATCCATTGCTACAATTGCAAAAATGCTTTTAAAAAAGCTTCTTCATTGTGTCCTAGGCAGCGCTGTTCTTGAAGGGTGAGTTCATCACTCCTTTATTGGCATCTGCTCTGTGCCAGGTGTTCTGCCTATCTACAAAAAACTCACAGACTGATTGGGAAAATCGACATAACATCACGTAATTATAGATAAATATACTATGAACTATAATCAAGGCATAAACTTGATGTTATAGGAACACAGAAGAAGAAATGTAGTCACTGAATAAGTCAGATTTAGCTTGCAGGATGAGTTGGAGTTTATAGGATGTGTGAGAAACATCTGCCTGCAGCAGTATCACTTCCTTGATTATCAAGGTTCATGCAACCGATCTGTTTTATTGCATGTCTTTTTCCTTCCTCTCCACTTCAAGAGCTAATTTGTTGGTTAAGGGAGATAACTCAGCCAGAGGAAGATTCTTCTGCCTTCAGTGGGGAATCCAGAATATGGGTTTCTCAATATGAGATTCTATAAATACATTCTAGATCAGCATGAATGCTTTTGACATTTTCTAAGATGATGAAAAGAAGAATGAACTCTGTAGGCATAACTAGAAATAGCCTTTTCAGGAAAGTATGAACTCTGCATTTCAGATTTCCCAGGACAGTCTTGACTCCAAATAAGTCCTTTTATCCTGATAAGAAGCTGCTTATCAGACTTTATACCCTTATGCTCTTGATCCTAGAAATACGATCAATGTAGCAAAGACAAGGGGGAATGAAGGAGGGCTGGTGAAGAACTTCTGTGATATGGTGCAGAATTTATGAGACTAGAAAAGTATAGAAAGACATACCATAGAACATTTTGCATGCAACACTAAGAAACTTGGACTTTGTCCTCCAGGCAGAGGAACCATCACATTTTACAAGAGATGGGATCATTTTTTTTTTTTTTTAAGAAAATAATTCTAGTAGAAATATGGAGAATGGATTGGGCTTGGGTTTTCAAGAAAGAGACTGAACTTAGAGGTATAAATTTATGAGTTACTAACTTATGATAATAATTAAAGCCACAGGACTGGATAGTAGAACCCAGAGGAAGCATATAGAATAAGAAGACACACAGGAAGAAGGGAGGAATCCTTAGAAGCATGGGTGATTGAAGATAAAAGGAGGAATAATCAAATGAGACTTTGAAGGAGTGTTTAGAGAGTTAGAAAGAATCAGGAGAGTGTGTTTAGGAGAGAAATAAGGAGAGCATTTTAAGGTAGAGGAGTTGATAAGGAGTGCCAAATGCTGCCAAGGGGTCAAATAGGATGGGACTTGAAAAAGTACCATGGATTTGGCAATTAGGTCATTGGAAACTTAGTGCTATTTGGTTCACTTCATAAGGTCTCCTTTGTTAGGAAAAAAAACCTGTTAGTAATAGGTTAAAGCATTCTTTAGGATGCAGGGGAGGGAAATAATGGAGTAAGAATTTTTTTCTTTGGAGGGAAAAAACAGAAAGATTATAGGGCACTGAAACAAATCTTACGGGAGTAAAGGAATCCCTAACCATAGAATTGCAGAACTTACTATTACTGGTTGTTTAAATTGTACCACCATAGGCCAAGACTCCACCTAAACTACCCCAGAGAGGTGACTATTTTAATTGCTTATATAGAATCCTAATTATGAGCTAATAAGAAGAGGTATTAAAACTAGCACCCCACTGATTTAATTTGGAGAGAGACATGTATATTAGCTATTTCTAAGACTTTTCTTTCAACTCTTCTCAAAACCAGTTATTTCACAATTGGTTCTTAGTTTTGAAAGTGGAACTGCTGGAGTAAAGAAAGAAATACAGTTTCAGATGTTTCATTTTCTCAAGGTGTCAGAATCCCATGTTTCTCTTTCATTTGTTTTTTTTTCCCCCCCCACTGATTTTTGGAGAATACTGATTAACTTAAATTTTTAGATTTAATTTCTTCCTTTGGGCCATTACACATGAATGCCAGCTGCCTTCTGCCAAGCAAAAACTAGGACAGTTCCATTCCAGCCCCCCCTGTTTTAAACTGCAGGGTCACTGAGGATGTAGTGAGAAATGATGCATTTTTGATCATGTAAAATATGAAACATTTTTTCTGGTAATTACCCCTCTTCTATATTCCACAATATATCATTTCCTTGAGACATAATACACAATAAATATGTAACATCTGTGCCCCTTATGTGGGGCTGCCCATACTGTTGACCTCAGAGAGGCCTTGCATGGGTTTGTGCCACTGTAGGCAGGAGGACTTGGTCTATATGTAAATTGCTGGATGACTGATGGCTTCTGAAGACTTGATAGAGTAACAGATACACCCTTTCTTTGTGTTCATCCTTTCTTTTCATGGATGGAGAGATGTAGACAGGGTGTGTGGCAGAGTTAACAGAAAAAGTATTGGCCTAGGAAGGAGTCCTCAGCTCTAGTGCTGACCTGGGCTCATATTAACTCTGTAACTGACTGTGAGCAAGTCTTTGAAGTTCACACATCTGAATTTCTTCATCTGTAAAATAAAGGTAGTCATGCCACCCTGATTACCTCATAGAACAGCAATGAAGACCCAAGGTGAGAACATCTGGATAAACTACTTGAAGAGGTGTGTTATTGTCATGATAGTGGAACTATGCATTTCTATGTTCTAGGACAAGAGCTATAGAGATATTTATACACCTAAGTACTTTGTAAAACAAAGATCCTGTGTGTATATTTGATGACTTAGATGCTATTTCAAAAGGACATTAATTTCTACCTAAGCTCAATAATATTTTCATTTCTACTTTTTCCCTATGCTTTTTTAAAGCTCATGGAAGCCACTCCCAAGAGACACAAGTGAGCCACCATACCAAGGCTTCCACAGAGAGTGAGACTCAGGCCTCTCTTCTTGGGGTCCTGAAGTGAACGGAGGGGTGCTCAGATTGTGAGCTCCCTGCTTACCGGCCCTCCCTGGTGCTGCTCGCCCAGCAGCTCCATCAGAGAGGACATGCCCCAAAGTGGAGAGACATTGATCCTGCTTGGGCACCCCATGGATGACTCGGGACCAGAATGCTTCTCCTTGATATGGTCAGGGATTGATCTTCTTGGTCTTGGGAGGCGAGGGAGCCCACATGGGCAGATCTCGGGGGAGAGTGCAGTGTGGGTCCTAGCTGCAGCATGCTTGGCAGGGCACCCCTTCTCCCACTAGAGGGCCACACTCTCAGCTCAGGCTGGGATCCTGGGCGGGGAAGCTCCTGGCCTGCAGCACAGTCTTTGGGGAGTTTGGCTGGCTTGGGCTTCTGCCTGCCAGCAGACACTGGAGGAAGAATGTGGAGCAGAGGAGGAGAGAGAGGAGCAAGGCCCACTGCAGACTGCCAGTCTGTGAATCTCGGTGCTGCCTCCACAAGCAGACTTTCTGGTTGGTAGGGCCACTTCAGCTCCTCCCTGATGGCTTTGCCCAGAAGCTGGGAGCAGACCTTTGACCCCTGCCAAAACAGCTACCTTGCCAGTTTTTGTAGAGCCTGAGGGCAAGCTCACTCAACCCAGACCCTCCCAGTGGCACTCCCTCACTGCCTCTGGTGTGGCAGAGAATAAGGACTCACCTGTAAGTTCCTTGGCCCCACCCACCACCTGGGGCATTCGAGGGCTTCTCCTGAAGGACTAGATCTGGTCACAGAACCCAAAAACAGCATTACAGCTTGTTCCTTCCAGCAAGCACCATCTACTGACAGGGAGGTCAATTTGCATGCCCTTTACAGCATTTATTGACTCAATTTTACAAGGTATGTGGGGGTCCAAGAAGTGGCCATTTGGGGAGTGCCCACCCCACCCCACAGAAAAACTGTGCTACTGGATAAGGACAGAAAGATCCCAGCCTGTGGCCTTAGCACTCAAGCGTTTAGGCCCCTCGCCCCATAAACAGCCCTCCCAGTTTGGAGAGCTTGCCGTGACACTCCTACCAGCAGCTCCTCCTAGTAGTCAGAAAAGCAACATCTGAGCCAGCCAAGGCTTTCAGAAGCCTTTCATGCTCTTCTAACCTAGGCACGAATTGCCTTGCTCCTTCCCCCAATCTCAGGGATGATGGAGATCAAGAAACCCCCTGAGGTCTACAGGGTCACTCCTAAAGCTTGGGGATTTTATATGCCCCACCTGAGGGACTAGAGCTCACCACAGACAAAGCAGCTTGCTCTTCCTTTCAAACATCAATCAATAATGGGGGAACAACTCCACAACTAAGCATAGTGCCTCTCAACTCAAGCAAATAGAGAGCAGCTGACTCAGACTCACAAGTACCACCCACCATCACCAAGAGTAAGTGGAGGAACCTAAATCACTACATGCTGTTGGGGAGGTGAAGATAGCAAGTCAGAGATACCCCAAGAGGTACACCAAACCTGCCAGAACACCCCAATTGGCAACTCAGGACCAGCACTCCTTTCCCTGGCATGCTCAGGGATTGATCTTCGGGGACCCAGACTCAGGCTCATAAGCCAGGCCTAGCACCCCTTAGTCTTGACTGAGAGGCCTTATGAGAAGGAATCAGTGAAAGAACTCCAGAAACATGAAAAATCAGAGTGAAAGGACACCCGCCAAAAGAAAACAATAACTCTTCACCAATGGATGCCAACAAAAATGAAAAGATTGAAATGACAAAGAATTTTGAATACGGATTGTAAGGAAGTTCAATGAAATACAAGACAAAATTGAAACCCACCACAAAGAAACCACAAAAATAACACAGGAAGTGAATGAAAAATTTACTAAGCAAATCGAATTATTAAAAAAATTCAAACAGAACTTCTGGAAATGAAAAATTCATTCAAGGAAATACAAAACACCATAGAAAGTCTTAAGAATAGGCTATATCAGGCAGAACAAAGAATCTCAGAGCTTGAAGACAACACCTATGCATTAAACAAGTCAGTCAAAGAGAAAGAATGGAGAAACAAGAGGAACAAACAAAACCTGTAAGAAGTATGGCATCATGTAAAGAGGCCTAACATAAGAATCATAGGCATCCCTGTGGATGATGAAGAAAATAAACAAGGATTGGAAAACTTACTTGAGGGAATAATGCAGGAAAATTTCCCTGGTCCTGCTAGAAATTTAGATACCCAGGTATAGGAAGCTCAACAGACTCCTGGGAGATTCATCCCGAAGAGGCAATCACCATGACACCTAGTCATCAGACTGGCCAATGTAAGTACAAAAGAAGCACTCCTATGAGTTATAGGTGAAAACAGCAAATAATGGAAATTAAGCAACCTACCGCTGAATGATTATTGAGTCAACAAGGACATTAAGATGGAAATCTAAAGATTCTTCAAACTAAATGACAAAGTGGACATAGGTTATCAAAATCTGTGGAATTCAGCAAAAGCAGTTGTAAGAGGAAAATTCATAGCCATAAATGAATACATCCAAAACACAGAAAGATCACAAATCAACAATTTACTGAATCATCTCAAGGAATTAGAGAAGGAAGAACAAACCAATCCCAAACCCAGCAGAAGAAAAGAAATAACTAAGGTCAGAGCAGAACTAAATGAAATTGATAACAAAAGAATTATACAGAAGATCAATGAAACAAAAAGTTGGTTCTTTGAAAAGATAAACAAAATTGATAGGCCTCTTGCTAGACTAACCAGAAACAGAAAAGAAAGTACGCTGTGAGCTCAATCAGAAATGAAAAAGGATATATTACAACTGATACCACGGAAATACAAAATGTCATCTCTGAATACTGTAAAAATCTCTAGGCACATAAATAGAAGCAAAAGCAAAGACCGTATGATCCTCTCAACAGACACAGAAAAAGCATTTGAAAAAATTTAGCACTCTTTTATGAGAACAACCCTTAACCAAATAGGCATAGACAGAACATACCTCAATATTATAAAAGCCATATATTACAAACCCACAGGCAACATCATATTGAATGGGGAAAAATTGAAAGCATTCCCACTTAGAATTGGAACCAGACTAGGTTGCCCATTGTCACCACTTCTGTCCAACATGGTGCCAGAAGTCCTAGCCAGAGCTATCAGGCAAGGGAAGGAAATCAACTGTATCCAGATGGGGAAGGAGGAAGTCAAACTATCAGTCTTTGCTGACGGTATGAGATTATATCTAGAAAATCCCAAAGATTCTGCCAGGAGACTGGTGGAATTGATAAATAAATTCAGCAAAGTCTCAGGTTACAAAATCAATGTACATAAATCAGTTTCATTCCTATACACAAACAACAGTCAAGCTGAGAATCAAATCAAAGACTCAGTATCTTTTGCAATAGCAATAAAGAGAGTAAAGTACCTAGGAATATATTTAACCAAGGAAGTAAAAGATCTCTACAGAGAGAACTACGAAACACTGAGGAAAGAAATCACAGAACATGTAAACAAATGGAAAAACTTACCACATTCATGGATCAGCAGAACCAACATTGTTAAAATGTCTATACTACCCAAGGTGATTTACAGATTCAGTGCAATCCCGATTAAAATATCAACATCATTTTTTGCAAATCTAGGAAAAATAATTCTACACTTCATATGGAACCAGAGAAGACCTCAAATAGCCAAAGCAACTTTAAGCAAAAGCACAAATCAGGAGGCATCCCTTTACCAGACTTTAAGCTATACTACAAGGCTATAGTAACCAAAACAGCATGGTACTGGCACAAGAACAGAAACATAGACCAATGGATCAAAGCAAAGAATCCATATATAAAACCATCCTCGTATAGCCATCTGATCTTTGACAAAGCAGAGAAAAACATACACTGGGGAAAAGAATCCCTGTTCAATAAATGGTGCTAGGAAAATTGGATAGCCACATGTAGAAGATTGAAGCAGGATCCACACCTCTCACCACTCACAAAAATTAATTCGTGATGGATAACAAACTTAAACCTAAGGCATGAAACTATAAGAATTCTAGAAGAAGAGGTTGGAAAAACTCATATAGATATTGGCCTAGGCAAAGAATTTGTGAAGAAGACCCCAAAAGCAATCAAAGCAACAACAAAAATAAACAAATGGGACCTGATCAAATTAAAAAACTTCTATATAGCCAAAGAAAACAATCAATAGAGTGTATAGACAAGCTACAGAATGGGAGAAAATATTTGCATTCTATACATCCAGTGAAGTGTCAATTACCAGAATCTACAAAAACCGAAGCAAATAAGCAGGAAAACATCAAACAACCCCATTAAAAAGTGGACAAGTCATGAATAGAAGCTTTTCAAAAGAAGATAGACAATGGCCAATAAACATATGAAAATATGCTCAATGTCTCTAATCATCAGGGAAATGCAAATCAAAATCACAATGAAGTATCACCAAACTCCAGCAAGAATGGCTTTTATCAAAAAGTCACAGAACAATAGATGCCGGTGTGGATGTGGAGAGAAATGAATACTCACACACTGTGGGTGGGACTTCAAACTAGTACAACCTCTATGGAAAGTAGTATGGAGATACCTCAGAAAACTAAAAGTGGACCTACCATTTGATCCAGCAATCCCACTACTGGGTATTTACCCAAACGAAAGAAGACATTTTATAAAAAAGTCAGTTGAATTCAAATATTTTTAGCAGCACAATTCACAATCACAGAGATGTGGAAACAACTCAAGTACCCATCAATACATGAGTGAATTAATAAAATCTGATATACTCAGCCATAAAAAAAAAAATGGTGAATTAATACCTTTGTAACAACCTGGATAGAACTGGAGACCATCCTCCTATGTGAAGTATCACAAGAATGGAAAAACAAACACCACATGTACTGAACTATTAAATTGGAACTAAATGATCAACAGTCATGTGTACATACGGTGGTAAAATTCAACAGAAATTGTGCAGGTGGAAGAGGGGTGGAGGGAATGGGTAAATTCATGCCTGAGGGATAAAATGCACACTATCTGGGTGATGGACACACTTATAATTTTGACTCAAACTGTACAAAAACAGTTTATGTAATCTAAACATTTGTACCCCATAATATTCTACAATAAAAAAAAATAAAGCTCACTGAAAAGTACAGAAAATAATATTGTTGTATCTTCCTCTTATATAAAATGGTGTTACAATTTTGCCACATTTCCTTCAGATTTTCGTATGAAAAAACAAAGTTTACAGATGCTGCTGAAGCCCCACCTCTCCATCTCATTTCTCTCTTTTCCTCTCTGAATGTTGTCGTTCTCTAAACTGGTGTCTGTCCATCCTGCACATTCATGTTTTTGTACTTTTTCTACACATTAATTTTTCCATGACCTATATATATGTAGTATATTTACAGTTATGTGCTGCAAGAGGATGTTTCAGTCAACAACACACCATATATATGACAGTGGTTTTAAATTACAGTTATCTAGGGGTTCTCTGCTTTAAGAAAATCTGGCATATTAAAAGATGTACTTAAAAATGTATAGTAAATTGGGGATTTTCTAAAGTAGAAGTATACTTGGATTTACAATTTCATAGGGACACTCACAGTATCTTAATTATGACTTAGTATACCAAATTTATTTTTACAGTGCTTTAAGAATACATTTGTTGCATAAAGAAGAAATGTACATTCATAGTTTGGAAGGTAATAATTTAGGACTGAATAATGATTGGCACCTCAATATGACATACTATTATTTGTAGTGATAAGCTCTTTTAAAGATGAGGATAACCAGGTTACTGCTTACCCTTTCAAAGTCTGTTATTTATTTGCAGTCAATCACGGTATTATTCTTTACTTTCATATCTTGCTATATTCATCACTGTGAAGCTGAGGTAATATTCTTCTAACTCATTCTGCAAAACCGTTAAGTTATACATCAGGTGATCATTAAAGTCAAGCAAGGTTTAATTTTTGTGATTTCATTCTATTCAAGAATCATTGAGCAACCTTTCCCTGTGAACTAGTACTTCAAAGAGTATTGATTCTGCAGTTCTAATAGGATGGCTTTTTTTACTGGTCTTTCAGACTGTTCATTTATACCTTAGATCTTACCAGTTATGTATTTCTGGGTACCATTTGAACTGTGGAGGGAGCAGGTGGGATGCAGGAAAGGAGGGAAGGGCCATGTGGAAGTTATAGAACCTAATAACTCATAGTGGGTCACAACTTTGTTTATTTCCACACCTCCTCCTGCTGAAATCTGGAATACAAATTCTAGTTTTATTCCTAAAGGAGCACTTTTCTCTAAACTATATGCAAAGAAAGCAGCTGAGGGTGGTAAAACAAACTGTAATCCAAGATGAATTTCAAAATCAGAAAACTTACAAGGAATTAGGATAAAATTCCCTAGACGTCTGTGAAAAATAAATAAGACAGGAGTGATGAAGAAATATTTGATGCTGAAAGGCAAGAATATTAAAACAAAATAAATTGAAATTTTAAGACATGAAGTTACTGCAGTTCTGCATTGATGTTTGTTACATTTTGAACCATTTTATTAGTCATGGCTCTCACCTATTATGTTGTTTTATTAAAGGGATTCCTTTTATTTCAGCTTTATTAAGGTATAATTGAGAAATGGATATGTTAGCTTGATTATAGTGATATTTCACAATGTATACATATATCAAAGCATCAAGTTGTGCACCTTAAATATATACAATTTTTATTAAAGAGGTTCTTGATAAAACAAAATCCCTCTTAAGTGTGTTCCTTGATGTTTGCAATTGATTTCCACTCAATGAGTAATCAAGTCAGTATTTTCAGAATAAAGTTACTCTTTGTTTTAAAACCCAAATATGTAAAGTGCCATGAAAAATTAGTATATTTACATAGTTTTGTTTTTGTTTATATTGCAATTATTGAGGGATTCCAGGCATTACATGAACATATCAACAAGTGTTTAAATAGAGAAAGAAGAATAAATGTTTCACGAAAATTTGGAAATAGGCTTGTGTTTTAAAAAGGCAGAATATAGTTACCAATAACACAATGTCATAATTTTAGAGAGCATATTGATTCCTTATTAGAAGTGCCAGAAAGTGCCGATTCTAACACTGTTTTGGCTGAAGCTTATAGATAAGGATGGCTCTTTGGAAAAACTAGAGTTAGGATGGTGCATGAATGGTCAAAAATCTAGATTTAGGGATGAAATCAGGTGGGACCTTTGAAATTTTAGATTCAGGTTCACTTTTAAGGAGTAGTTTTTATAGAAGGAAGGGGAAAGGTTTTGCTGTAGTCTTCACTGTGGTATATGAAATACTTATTATCAGATGACTGCTCAGGTTCAAATTAATGATGACTGAAGATGATTTCAGTGGTTAAATACTGAGAAACTGTCATTTAGAGATTCACAGATTGCTCCAATGATCAAAAAGGGATTTAAACAATTTCTTTATTCATGTCAACTGAGTAAGAACTGCTTAGTTCTTCTCTCAACCTGTGAAATTAATAATTTAAGTCAAATTTTTTTTCTTATTGTGAGAATTACTACTTGGCTGGTTATATCATGAAGTTAATTAGAAGATTGCCAAATCCCCCACTTCATTGTGAGCTATATAAGTATCACAATTAAGGGACAAATGATGTCTCTGTTAATCTCAGGAATTTATAATTGGATGAGTTGGAGTTTTATTTAACGTAAAAATCCTTTAACCGCATAATTTTTGTTGTCAGCCACTTTGGTTTAATGCTGAGATGAAATGACTAATTCGAACTTTGGTTAATTTGAAAATTTAGCATAGTACAGATAAGGGTTAAGTACCCTTATTTTCAAGTGCTATTCATTACTTACACTGTTAGATTAAATTTCTGTGACCTAAATGGTTAACATTTATTGAATCAATGTTTTGGGTATCACACTTTCCATGAAACACAACTTACTTTTCATGCAATCAAAAGCCATGTTTTAGCATATTATTATTATGTTTAGACATTATTATTCCAGTTCTTAAATGTGCAGGTAGCTCACCCAGCTGGTAACTGACAAAGCTGAGATGCAAACCTAGTTCTGTCTGGTTCAGGATCCAGTCCTTTACCTGCATTCAAGGAAATAAATAGCTATAATCTTTTTTTTTTTTTTTTTAGTTTAACATATTCCAGATTCTTCAAACAACTGCTACTATGAATAACCCCATTTCTACCATCACTGTTCTAGCTCAGGCCCATTAAACTCTACCCCATTCAGTATGGAGTTTGTTTTTGTTTTTTTTTTAAGATTTATCAGATTTCGATGGAGTGTCTGCTTCTAAAACACAATATCCTATTCTGTGGTACTTAACCACAGTGCAAATTGCTACATGTGTCATAGGTAATTTTCCTCATAACAGTAAAATAGTACATAAAAAAACTAAAGCTTACAAATGACTTTTTAAACTTAAATTCTAGCAGATGAAAGATTATTTCTAAAACAATGTCCCATTCACTCCCCTGTGATCCCATATGCTTTCTTGAAAGGAAAAGCAAAGGTAGAACTGCAACCAGTCCTCGAAAACCTTTGACAAAGTAAAGATCTGCACATGCTAGGAGAGGCTCTTCCATGCCATGCATCACAATGGCCAGGTTGAAAGATTGAGAATGGCTGAGCAAACCTATCCCTCAGGTAAACCTTTGTAAAGGTTTTCTTTCTAACTAAAAAAAAATTGTTAATATTACCTGGAATCATCAGATACCCTGTAAGTTTAGGAACAAATCACATTGTTTTCACTCTTCTGTTATGTGACTACATTGCTGTTTACTAAGTCCATTCATGATTTCTGCTCATTTTAGACATACAACAGTAACAATAGCAACAAAATTTCCACATGGGACTTTAATACTAGAAATATGAGGGGAAATTTTTAGTAGCTTGAGTTACTAAAATTACTCTCTTGAGAGATTAATAAATTGTTTTTTGGGTGCATTTTTCAGGGAAGACTATTTGTTAATTACCAGCTCAAGGTAAAAGAATGTTTAATTAAAGCCTTATATGCATGAAAATTTTAAAAAGCAATCAGCCAGATTTTTTTTTACGTAGTTGTGCAAAGGTTACCTGAAACTCACATAATGTTTAAGGCTTTTTATTCCAACTTCAGACCCTCTGAAATAAATTCCACTTGGTTTAACTTCAAAAATACTGCTTTAGATAATTTTTTTTTTTACTTCTGAAAATAATCAAATATTATGGTAGCAGTTTTGCAAATAAAAAAGTCAAAAATGAATAAAAAATTTGGTAATTTGGTAAATAGATAGGATTATAAATTCTATAGCTTAGAGTTATGCTATGTTTCATGCATGTGAAGGAAAAATAGAGTATTATGGGCTGGTTTTTGATGTAGTCAATAAACTATTACATCACTATATATCATTATTACAGAGGCTATTCAACTAAATTGTTAAATTCTTTCCACAGCACATTAGTATTATGGAATAATTCAAAGCAAATACAAATTATTTTCTTGACCTCTCTTCTTAATTTGTGCATATTGTCCTAGAACACCCTTTCAGAGGAAAGTTAACTTTTACAAACAAGTGACTTTTCAGTAAAGATACATTATAAGGGTGAAGTTGAACAAAGATAAAATACTAAAATATTTGTAACAATGTGAAGGACTACTTAGATAAAAGGTAGGAACCAAATACAATCACCAATTCATGTGGCTCAAGGGAAATAAACGTGGGCATTCCTAAGTTATTGGCCAAGAGTAAGGAAATACGGGTTTCTTTCTTTCTTTTTTCTTAAGCGGTATGAAAAGGTTGAGGGAACAGGTAATTTTTTGCAAGTGATAAAAAAGTATGAGTGTTTGGAATGTTGCAATAAATAGCTATGGTTCAAGTAAAGAAAGATGTGTTTTCAAATTTTGAGGAACAAAAACTCCCTTTGTTTTGTTCCTCTGTGGAAATACTTGAAGACTCAGCCCTGAGGACTGTGCAGCATCAGATAAGTTGTGATGTCATTCTCCCATGTCCTCAGCATGTGACCCATTCAGATACAAACACAGGTGCTAATTGTCAAGTAGGGTATGTTTCCCTAGACTTAGTTGCAATTGGAAAATAAAATTGTAACTTTAAAGTATGATTTCACTTCACAAAGGCACACTTTTGGCAGGCCCAGGTGAAAAAAATCATTCATATTTATTATCGTAACAATTGTTCAGACTCTTTACTTCCTTAGAATCAGCCTTGATTCCTTTTCAAAATACTTCACTAGTCTTTCTCCTTCTCTCCATCCCTGCCATCTCTGACTTGCTTCAGGCCCTGTTCAGCTCTCTCTCGTTAAGTCTCCTAACTGGATTGTTCCACTCTGTTCTGCCTTCTGCACAGCCACAAGAGTGGTCTATTTCAGATGCATATCTGTTGATGTCACTCAACTGCTAGAGCCCTGCAGTGGCTCCTCACCACTAGCAGACAGAGGACAAGCTCTAAGCAGGGCAGACCGCTCCTTGTGGGCAGGAGCAGTGGTTGTTTCTCCATCTACTGTGCCCCGAGACTCTCAACTCCACTCCAGCAACACTGAACTTGCAGGGCGCTGCCCTTCTCAGCATCTGTCTTTGCCAATGCTACCCCTTAACACTCTTCCTCTTTCCATTTACTCTAATTTCTACTTTTAGACTCAGCTCCCATGTCACCTCCTCCAGACGTTGGTTGGTGACCCTTGTCATTGAGCCCATGTCCTGGGTATATCTCTATTATTGCACTTCCATGTTACTTTGTAGTCAAGTGTTTGCCTCCCCAGTAAAGCGTTAACTTTTGAGGGGTTGGAACGATGTCGTACCAATCCAACAAAACCAGAAGGGCTGAAAATAGCTAGTTAAACCATTTCTTAAAAAATATTTTATTTGGCCAGAACCAAGACACACAGACTTAAATTCCTGCAAAGAAGCATTTGCAAAGAATCCAATTCAGTCTATAAAGTAGCAAATTTATGTGGTTTAGATGTATGTCAGTGTTTTTAGATATTCCTTCATTGGATCTGATTTTTAAAAATATTTTCCATTTATCCAATTATATTTGTAAGATGTGCTTTAATTTTCAGCTAAATTGCAAGAATGCACATGGCCTTGCAAAGGAAGTAAGCACCCAGGATGAGGACATTTGATATATTTGCTGTTCCTGTGAAACTTGTAAAACTACTGATTCTAAGAGATTTTCTCTTAAAATAAGATTTTTCAAAAGGAAAAATTCAATAAATGGTTTGCTTGTGGCTGCTTTTAAATACTGATATTTTATGCTACATTTTGAGTGCCTTAAAAACATGGCCAAACTGTGCTTTTCTATGAAAATAAAAGTGAATCTTGTGTTCTTTCTGAATACTGATAACTGCACGTAACATAAGGTGTTATGTTTAAGAATTTCTTTATCAATAGTTTCTATTCTAGGGTTGAACTTCACATTCTCAGATATGTTTTCATTATCATAATTAGGTTTGGCGGAAGATCATTTCTTATTTTCTTCTCTTTTTGTGCGTGCAATGATAAATCTTTAGAGAAATATTTCTCCCTGTGTTTATAGAGTGATAGTGGAAACATGTTAAATTTATTTTAAAAAAAGATTGATTTCTAAAACCCAAAAACACCAACCTGAAATATTTGCAAGTTAATTATTTAAGTCTTTAAATAATACATTCACAACATGCATGTCTTTATAAATTGTCCTGTTTTTTCTAATTTCTCAGAAATTACCCAATGAGAACCCTGCAAGACTGCATGCAAGAGGTGATTGATAGATTCTTTTTTCTTTTCTTTTCTTTTTCTTTCTTTCTTTCTAAGAGAGAGAGTCTGGGCTGGAGTGCAGTGGCATGATGGTAGCTCATTGCAGCCTCAAACTTCTGGGCTCGAGCAATCATCCTTCTGCCTCAGCCTCCCGAGTAGCTAGAACTACAGGTATGTGCCACCATGCCTGCTAATTCTGTTTACTTTTTTGTAGAGATGGGACCTTGCTATGTTGCCCAGGCTTGTTTCAAATTCCTGGCCTCAAGTGATCCTCCCGCCTCGGGCTCCCAAAAGCTGGGATTATAGGCATGCCCACCAATAGTTTCTTTTAGGCAACTGCAATAATGACTTTCTTTGCTTAGTACAATACATTAAGTATTTTGCATAAAATAAAATCACACATGGAATGATATATACCTACAGAAATTTTATAATCTGAGGGGCTCCTTCCTAATAAAGAGGGGATGTAATATGAGCTTAAGTGTTCCATATATATTGTTCTTGGTTTTTAAAATTGTAATTTTGCTTTTTCTGAAAAATAATTGTCATAAATGATGCAAAGTTATTTCCATTCATATAAAATGCAAAGTTTCCACTTTGCTTAGATTTAATACAGAATTACATTCTGTAACTATTAATAGAAGCCTTTTCAAACATGAAATACTGTTATTTGATCTTTATGCATCTCTTTCCTATTGCAAATCCTTTGATTTGTTGATACTACATAGAACATACTATTTCTTTCCCTTTGTCTTTCTCTACCTCATTAAGTTTATTACATTTAAAAGATGATTATAATGCTATTACATTAAATGTACAAGTTGTTTACAGAGAATATGTCAAGGTTGTAGATTTTATGATATTCTCCCCTTAGTTCAGAAATGTAGAAGTGCTCCACCACCTACACAGTAGCTTAACCCACCTTTCAAGTTATTTCTTCACTCTTTCCTGGTGTCATTGCTCCAAATAAACTGAACTAGTCTGTGTTTCTCCAATGATTTCGGTTCTTTTCTGCCTTTCTGCCTTTGCTCAATATATTTCTTCCACCTGATGTGCTTTCCTCAGTTTTTTAGTCAAAATCCCATACACATCAGTCACCTTAACCACATAGGGAGGTGTTGATATTCTTGATACTTGCACCCTGAATTGTACTAAATAACCGCTTATCACTTCTGTCCATATAGTCAAGTTGTGAGGAACAATACCCTTGACCATTCGAATTCACCTCGGATCTGTCAGTCATCAATAAAGCTAAACAGCAGAAGCTAAAGCTAGAATATGTATTTGTATTAAATCCGTTTACTACTTTTGTCAATGTTTGATACGTATGAATTTCACGAATACTGTGAATCTCGCAAATGTTGCCAAGACGTAGATGGTAGAATTGCCTCTATACAATAAAAGAAATACTAGTTGCTTCCTTGACTTTGTGCTTTCTTAAAGTAAGAAAGTTTAAGTAGGTGCAGATTGAAATGTTGAAGCATTTAGGTGCAGCTATTCTTAAAAAATATATCTAGAG
>NW_012147952.1:1920707-1926830 GCF_000956105.1 Propithecus coquereli
GCTTGTGAATATCAATCTCTGACCATTTCTTTCTTATTCCCATTTCCAGATCACTTTTTGATATTAAATTAAGTAAATGAGAAAGTATATTAACTACCTTTAGCAGTAGGTTTTTTATTTCAGTCATTCCTAATGTAGAAACCTAAATTGGTGTCATAGAGACCTTGCAAGCATCAAGATGGCTTCCTAAATATCTGAATTAAAACAAAAGCATAATTTAACCAAAAAGGAGAATGTGACTGCTGCAAATTTTCATAAAAAGAACAGAATAGTTTTCTGTAGTAATCTACACCATCTGTGATTATAAAGTGTCATCTTTATCTCTTCCCTTCTTGTCAAAAGAACAAAACTTAGAACCAAATGTAATAATTTTCTATGCTCATTCATATTCATAAACATGCAGACACCCACACCAACATAATCATTCTACCTGTATTATTCTTGAGATATTTTTAGAAAAAATTATTAATTGTTTCTTGGTTTCCATATTAGGGACAGAGGTGTCTAGCTAACATGATCATACAAACTATGAGTGTATGTACATGTGTGTATACCCATTTAGACATGTGTACCAACCAGGGTTTCCAATTGGTAATGACAGCTACTTCATGGATGGTTTTTATATTTTCATGCATATTCACAAAACCACCTGCTTTTTAAAAATATTGACTGTTTCCATTACTAAATGTGAAATTTTGAATCTCACAAATGTTGCATATCCTACTAGAGAGCCAGTGTTGATAAATATTGTTTTAAATATCAAAGCAGTAGGCCTTAATTAAATTAATATAAATCGGTATTAATTGTCTTGATAATAGAAGTGTTCTGTATGTGATCATTGTTGCCTCACCTGCAGGTGTCAGCTAGCTCTTGATTATATGTATGTGTGTGTTTATTTCAGAATTATTTTGCATGACATTATTATACTTTATATGTGAATAGAGTAGGGAATTAAATGAAGTTTACATTTGTTAATTGAAATGAATAATATTGAAAACCATCCAAAAATGGACCTTGAGCAAAATTATAGCCAAGATAAAATGCTTAAATGTTCAATTTATTCCATGATCCTTAAATCTCCTGGAATTTAAATTATACATTAACCTGATAATATTAAAAGTTAATTGAGGACAGAATATAAGCTAAATCCCAATTATAATTTTTATACATACATATTAATCATTCATCAGACACAGAACTTCTTAATAAAATCTGAATCAAAAAGATTTTGTTTCCACTAGCTCTCCAGAGCAAGTGGACAAGTGTTCAGTCTCTGCAGCTGACATTGAGGCATTTACACAACCAGCCAGCACATTCAAGAATTTTTCCCTGACCTGGCCTTCAACTCAAATTCAGCTCCAAAACAGTGGTTCTTCCCGTTTAAGATTCACACCCTCCCCTCTATTTATTTTTCATCAGTCCTAAAGATGCTGTCCCCACCTTCAATTATTCTCACCAACTGCTGTTCAACTGCTTATCTGGGACCTTAGACCACTTTTGAGGAAAGTCACATTACCTATTCAAGTTCCAGGCACAGTTTTTAAGAAACCCACCCCATACTTAAATATTTAGGTCATTAAATATGACATGTCTGATTTTGAATCAAAAGTTTAATTTATTATATCTCAAACAAGAAGTAGTACAATTAATCAAAGTATGCACCTGAACTATGGACACAGTTTTGCCATCTTAACTGTTGCTTGTTTATGCCAGCAGTGAAGAAGCCTGGAGAATTAGTGGCGAAGAAATTGCCAAAGGCATTTTCCGCAGCTTGTTGAGAATTGAATAGTTTTCCTTGCCAGAAGTGGTCCAAAGCCTGGAAGAAGTGGGAGTCAGTTGGTGCAAGATCTGGTTAATACGGTGGATGACAGAGATTTTCCAAGTCCAGCTGCTGTAGTTTGAGCAGCTTTGTTTGTGCGACGTGTTGAGTGTTGTCTGGCAAGAGGATTGGCCTTTCTCTATTGACCAGTCTCGACTGCTTAATCACATGTATCCTCATCATTTCTTCCAATTGGTTGCAGTAGACATCTGCTGTAATTGATTGACCAGGTTTCATGAAGCTGTAGTGGATAATACCAGTGCTGGACCACCAAACAGACACCATTAGCTTTTTTTTTTAATGAATATTTGGTTTTGGACTGTGTTTTGGCACTTCATCTTTATCCAACCATTGTGCCAAACACTTGTGATTGTCAAAAAGAATCCATTTTTTCATCACACATAACAATACTGTGTAGAAATGGTTCATCTTTATGTGATGATAGCAAAGAAAGGCAAGCTTGTAGATTTCTCTTCTGACGTTCATTTAATTGATGCAGTACCCATCTATCCACCTTCTTTACCTTGCCTATTTGTTTCAAATGGTCCAATATTGTGGGAATAGTAATGTCAAACCTTGCTGCTAATTCACACGTAGATTGAGATGGGGATTCACTTCCATTACAGCTTTCAGCTCATCATTATCCATCTTGGGCTCAGATCACCCATGTGGCTCATTTTCAAGATTAAACTCACCAGAATGGAACTTCTCAAACCATTGGCATACTGTGCATTCATTAGCCACATCCTCCTCAAATACTCCATTGATTTTTCAAGCTGTCTACACTGCATTGGTTCCATGACGGAACTCATTCGAAAATAACATGAATTTTTTACTTATCCATGGTTTCACAAAAATTGCTCTAAAAAAAATTTGATAGATAATCACAAGCCAAACAGTGCATTTGAAAGACTGAGGATGTACCTTCGCAATAAAAATAAAACAAGAAGTGTCAAAGTGAAATGTCATAGATTGCAACTGTCAAACTTAATACTTAAGGAAATCAGACATTTCATACTTAATAACCTTAATACATCTTTTCTTTCTCACCCATTGACACTGTCATATTTCCAAAGTAACTGCCTTCTGTAAACTTCTCAAGAATTCTCATTACCCTTTATTTCATTGGTTTCTGTTAGAATCCCTTTGCTCAGTTCTACTTTGGGCCTTTGCAGTTATGTTCCCCATGCCACATGAAATGTACTTTTCTCTTAATTTTGTCTTTTAAGTACCCTTCTAGCCTTCAGAGCCCGTTTCAAGGCATGCCTTCCTTGAAGTTTCCCTCAGGCTCTTCACTTCTCTGGACACTCTAAATCACAAAAATATTTATTAGCAATGTAGGACATCTAGACTCAATGATAATGTCTTCTGTTGAACTCCAGCAATATCATCTTTTACCATGGACCCAGATTTTTCAGAGAAGGAACTATATGTTAGTCTTCTCTTGAGCCCCATGTAGAACACAAAGAGATGCTCATTTATTGAGTAGCTTACAAAGATCATGATGAAAACTGTAAGTCAATGGTTCTCAATTAAGGGCAATTTTGGCACCTCTAAGGGACATTTAGGAATATCTGAAGATATATTAATATTTGATCATCCCAGCTGGGAAGCAGATTCTACTGGCATCTAATGAATCGAAGCCAGGGATGCTACTAAATCTTCTATAGTGCAGAGGACAGCCCCATAATAAGAAGTTATCCCCAACCCCCAAAATTTCGAGAATGCCAAAGTTAAAAAATCCTGCTCAAATGGATGTTACATATGACTGTAAACAAACATCTCATATATTTTCTCAAAAGCAAGAAGCTCTAGTGAATCAGCCATTAAACACAAATACATGCAGTTCCCCTTTTTCTTTCTATTACTACTATTTATGGAAGATCAAAGAATTGCTCCAGAGATAGCCAGAAGTGATTTGAAAACTTAGTTCTTTAAACCTTCATGTAACTACAATATAATGAAATTAAATATAAACTGAATCTACACTGTATTTATCAAAACATAGTAGGACCACATTGATCCTTTGATAGTGGCTATCCTTATTCCTAAATTTACTCTTTGATCTGTGTATTCAGTAGTCTTTACCCTTCTTTATTTATATTACTTCCTACGATGAGGATAAGGTGGTTTTTTTTCCTTGCCAATGTATTTGTTCATGCTGAAATTGTAATTACAACTAAATGATAAAACTTTCATGAATTTTGTTTTTTTCCAAATAGTTGCTGATCTTAAGATGGATTGCTATCTTTATATGGATTAAGCTATGAAATGGAAAGGAGTCAGCATAGAGAAAGATTTAGGAAAAAAAAATCTAAAGCATAAAAGGGAAATTTCTTTTAGATATTCTTAAAGACATAACATCATTTGGAATTTTACCCTATTGTGAAGAGGAAAAAAGTTACATTTTAGCTTATTAAACACTTTTTTTTTCAGACTCTCTAGATGAAGAGACAAATCAAAGTGACAGTAGATGTAGTTCCTCTTTTGGCTCATGCACTTTTCAACAAGCAATTAGGTTCCTGCCAGGATATTTTGAAAGAGAAAAACTAATTCTGTAAGAATTTGCAAGTATTACATATATAGTTTTTATTAAATTATACCTAGTTTTGACGAATCCTAAAGTAATAAATAATCCAAATATAATATTGATCAGTTTTCCTTCTTTTTAAGATTCTCTAAAAATAAAACAGGCATAGGAAACATATCCATTTTCTTAATAATACTTGGTTTGAAGTACGAGTCTTTCTAAATGTGTGCTTTTATTGCCTTGTTTTTAAGACATTTATTTCAATTCATACAAAACATCCAAATAATTTGGTCCTGGAATCCCATTCATTAGTGAACTAAAGGATCATCCAAATAAATAATAATCTGGGATTATACTTGGTCCTTGGAGAAGAAATATTTCTAGAAATAAAAATCCTGTTATTCTCTTTCTCCTGTAATTTTCATAGCACCCTGATGGCAGTTTTATGGCCCCTGACAGAGATTTGGCCCAGAAAAGACATGCTTAAACAGAGGGTGTACCCCTACTAAATCGAAATGAATTGTGAAATAGCTAGAAATATTACAACTTCTCTTCATGCTCTGAAAATTGTTTCAAGATGTTTTCTATAAACTTTCACTACTTCTGCTTTTTAAAAAAATTCATTCATTTAGGAAATATTTACTAAGAACAAACCATGTACCAGCCACTAGGTCTTAAGTGCTGAGTCACTGGTGAGCATTCTTTCTGTACTACAGAGATTATCCTCTAGTGGAGCCAACAGTAAGAATCAAATAGCCATACAAATAAATACACCCACTAATTTATTCAAAAAATATGTATTGAGTGCCCTCTGTGTTCTGTACCTGCACTAGACTTGTGGAACACAGTGTCTGAAACCCATGAAGCTTACATTCTGGTGGGCAAATAAAATAGCAAGCAAATAAACAAATAAATAGATGTTATTATGGTGGGTGCTATGAAGAAGAATAAAGATATGTAAGGGAATAGAAAATTTGGGGGTTTTGGATAGTCTGTTTAGAGAGGAATGCGGGTGAGTGAGGGGAGGAATGGTAGGAGAAGAGGTCAGTGAGATAGGAAGGGGCCAGATCCTGTACATGGCAAACAATGTTGGTTATTACAAACTGTGAAAATGCACTGTAACAAATACAAGGTGTTAAGAAAATAGATAGTGGGAGCCTAACCTAACCAGAGGAATCATGGGAAGCTTCTATTATGGACTGAATTGTGTCTTTCCAAAATTCAAAATTCATTTGACTCTCAGTGTAACAACCAGAAAACAATTAACGAAGTGGCACTGATAAATTTCTACCTTTAATAGTTATTTTGAATGTAAGTGGATTAAATTCTCCAATCAAATGCCATAGAGTGGCTGAGTTGATAAAAAAACAAGGCTTAACTATATGCTGCCTATAAGAGACTAATTTCACCTTAAAGGATACTCATAGACTGAAGGTAAAGGGATAGAAAAAGGTATTCCATGCAAATGGAAACAAAAAGAGAGGCTGGGTAGCTATACTTATTTCAGGAACTGGAGACCATCCTTTTAATTGAAGTATCACAAGAATGGAAAAAAAAAAAAAAACCCACCTGAACTCACTACTCAATTGGAACTAATAGATCAATACGCTTGTGCACATATGGTAGTGAAATTCAACAGAAATCAGGCAGGTGGGAAGGGGGAGAAGGGGATGGGTAAATTCACACCTGATGGGTACAATACACACTATCTGGGTGATATACACACTTAAAACTTTGACTCAATCTGTACAAAAGCAATTCATATAACCAAAAC
>NW_012147952.1:1927400-1932169 GCF_000956105.1 Propithecus coquereli
GTATTTGGAAATAGGGCCTTTAAAGAAGTAACTACAGTTAAATGAGGTCATAATGGTGGGGCCCTAATTCAACAGGACAGGTGTCCTCCTTATAAGAAGAGGAAGAGACACCAAGGACACATGCACACAGAGAAAGGGCATCCAAAGACACAGCAAGAAGGTAACCAACTAGAAGCAGAGCAGAGAGGCCTCAGGAGAAACCAACCCTGTCAACACCTTGATCTTGGACTTCCAGCCTCCAGAAGTGTGAGAAAATAAATTCCTGTTCTTTAAGCCACCCAGCCTGTGGTATTTTGTCATGACAGCAATAGCAGACTGATACATAGGCATTAACCACTTGAAGACAAGCATAAAGGAACAACATGCGTAAAGACTGTACATTTGGAAAGCACCTGGTGTGTGTGAGAATCTGGAAGAAAGCCAATTGGCTGAAGCTAGAGATCAGACATGATAGTGGTACGAGGAGAAATAAAAGAGGTAGAGTGAAGGCAAATCATACAAGGTCTGGCAGGCTTTGTGAAGAATTTTGGCCCTTATCCTAAAGGGGCAGACATGATTAGATTTGCATTTTTAAAAATCATCTGGCTGTGGACAATTGGAGTAGGGAAAGAATGGGTGTAGGGAGTCACAACGAAAAGTCTCAAAGAGATGAAATAGCCTAGTTTGGGATGGTGGCAGTAGAATTAGAGAGAAGTGTATTGATGCTTACAGATGAAGTTGACAGCACAAGGATTACTCCTACATTTCTGGGTTTTTCCAATGGAAGGAAGTTGATGCCATTTTTGAGGTGGAGAACACTGGACTCATAATTTTACCCCCAACTTGACAGTTCCATTTTGGACATGTTGAATTTGAGATGCTTCTGAAATATCCAAGTGGAGAATCAGTAAGTGAGTAAGTCTGGAGCTCAGAGAACAGATGGAGACTGAAGATATATAAACTTGGAGGTCAAAAGTATATATATAGTAATCAAAATCTGCTACAGTGTAAGTTCTCTACAGACAGGAATCGTATCTGCTTTGTTCACTGATGTATCCCAATGCATGAAACAATGCTGACATACAGGAGGCACTGAATGTGTATTTGTTGAGTGAATGAATGAATGAATGAATGATGAATTAATAGATTACCTGTGGAAAGAGTTCAACATGAAAGGGGAGGAGATCTAGAATAAAATTATGGGGAATGCCAATATTCACAGTCTGGGTAGAAGAGACTGAGCTTACAGAGAGACAGCAAAGGAGTAGTCAGAGAGAGGAAGAAATCAACGCAGTGTGCGGTGGTGTGAGAAAGGTGTCACCGTCCAATGAAGTGAGTGGCCTGCGGCAGCAGACATAGCATATAATGAACACTTGTGAATCCTAAAAGCTAAAGGGGCTTTAAAATGCATGAATCTGTCACTGTTGTCAATCTTTGATTCAAAGATTTGATTTCTTACATGTAAGAATTATCTCAGATAATAGCCTCTTGGAACTACCTTTGAAAGCATATCTCTGACACATTCTCAGCATGGGTGGATATATAATTACATCATCATTCTTTGTATTAAATTATGACTATAATGACAGTTGGGGAAAAAATGTATTCAACTAATACAACACCAGTAGCTTTTCTTGGTAAGTTCACGTGAAGTATTCTCTCAGCATGAAAGCGCAACCACTTTTTCTTTACTACCTCCTGTGTTTCACTCTGTGCTCCCCTTTACTCTTGAGTAAGACAGACTTTATTAACTTCATGCATAACCACATAATGAGTCATAATTAAGATTCGGAAGAGCAGTAAAAAATAATTTTATTTCACCACCTATATGCCTTCTAAAAATAGATTGATTAAAAGAAAAAAATGATATTCTGGTAAAGATTGTAATTAATTTCCAATGTTGTGACTGTAACATGTCTAATCCTAGTTATTCTCGTATGGATTCTCTGCCTTACAGCATGGCTGTGGGCCCTTCTGGGGACTGTTCTTCACACTCATAATGAGCACAGTTATAACTAAATTGGGGTCACAGCTCTCAACTTAAAGATTAAGGATATTCACCAGAAAATCCTGCCAGTCCATCTCATCTGAATGACCTCTTCCTTGAGCCAGATTATCCACTTGTCTTTTACATATTATTATCTGCAATGGAAAGAGTAGGAGAAACGTCATTAATTAGTCCGTTTAAATCTCAACTGCAGATAGTAAATATTTAGTTTAAGAAATACTTCTCCTTCTCCCTCCCTGCTTTATTTTTCTTCAACACACTTGTCCTATTTGAAATTTTATATGTTTTTTACTTATTTGGTTTTGGTCAGTCTTCCCCTGGAAGATATTCTACGTGAGAATAAAAACACTCTCTCTTTTTTGCTGCATCCCCAGACCCAAAACTAAGCCTGCCATATTGTGGGTGCTCAGTAATATGTACAGAGTAAATAAGTGAATGCATGTTGATTAATTCATTTTGTCAAGTATACATTAGTTAAGTCCATTTTGTGCGTCTTTTCTAGGCTTAAGGAATAAATACTCCAAGCCTGCATGGGCTCCTTGTCTTACAGAGGGGCATGGAGACTGGATAAACTTATGTCACTGCCCTTCTCAAAAATGTTCAAAGACTTCTCATTTGCAGCAGAATAAAACTTAACCACTTCCTGTGACATTCGCAGGCTTTTGCACGTGGACTCTCTTGCCTTTCTAGCTCCTTCCCAGATCATTTCCGAATCCCTAAACACAAACACTCTACCTGGCCCCCGTGCTGTTTCGGGAGAGGCATGCACCCTCATCCTGAGTTGTGCCCGTTTCATCTCGTTCCCCTAGCAGGAATGAATTCCCTTTCCCCTTACACATGATAAAATCCCACTCATGCTTGGAAGACCAACTCAGATATCAGCTCACCTATGAGCCCTCACCTGCTACCCTTGACAGAATTACATCTTTTGTGTTTGCTCACAGACTTCATTTACTCCTCTGTAAGAGCACTTACATCTGCTGTGGAGGAGATTCTGAGTGCCTTAGAGAAGTGTGTTCTGGGTGAGTCCATTATTTGGTAGTTGTTGTTTAAAGCCTCTTATTACTGAGTCTTAATCTCCATCTAATTACTTATTTGAGATGTCAAGTTCATATCAACTACTATGTTTCTAAGAAGTTCCTAGATTCCCTGCCATATGCTCTTTAAAGTGATAGTGATGACTGCAAAATGCTGCAATAGCCGCTGTGCCCTTGTTCTCTGAAGTTCTCTGTCTCTGATCTGTAGCAATGGAGGAGATTTTTCTAACACTTTTGGTAGGAAGGCTTATACCCTCTTTGGAGTTCAAAATGGAAATGGATCCTCCACTAAACTGAAAAAAAAAAAAAAAAAAGGCTTCATAGCACATCCCATGCAATATCGTTAAATACTTTGCTTTCCCTTCTCACTCTGATGTGGCTCTGGAGCAATCGCTTGTGTACCTCCTGCTTAATATTGTGCGGGTTACGAAGGGACAAAAAAAATCTTTTTATCCTAAGTATGGATAGTGGTTGCCTCGGGCATTGTTTGATAGCTAATGTACCTTCACTAATGACCCTCAGACTCAGTTTAATTGTCAACTGATACATGTCAGAACTCCTTCATATACTAGCTAATTTCCGACAGCTTCTAAACGATAGCTGCTAATGTCGAGGCAGTTCAAAAATAGCAAAAACTTGATTTCCCCTTAATGTCCTGAGGATCATATTCATGGGCACCAGGGAGTCTGAGCAGTATATCTGATGGATTTTTGCCATCATATTTGCAATAAACAAATTAATACTACCAACAGTTTTCCAATAGGAGATAATAAAGGAAATGGGCAAACAAAAATAAATGTTACAAAAAGGAAAAATGCAGTCTCTGTGAGCAGATTAACTGTTTTTCGTAAACTAGATGGGACTTTATAAACATAGGCGAGAGTTTTAAAATTATATGATTTGACTAAATCAACATAGTATTTGTTCCTGTTGTTAGTTGTCTTTTAGTTGGGGCCAAAATTGATATTTAAATGTTTTATTACGAAGAAGCACCTGCCATATTATTTGCTAGTGCATATTTCTTTCATTGGACTAAGGTAAGTGAAAGCATGTTTCATCTCTAAAGTGGCCAATTTCAGACAGGTCTTTGCAGGGTGGGTGTGGAGGATTAACTAGAGTCCCTGTACCTGCCAGTGAGATCACTGAAGAACTGACTCGGTGGTTGTAGCACACAGAACGGCCACATATGTGAGGGCATTCACAGTACACCCAACTTCTCCGACCTGTCCCAAATCCTCAGGCCAAATCCCTTGGCGATCTGGGTTTCACCTTGCAAACTTTGGCTGTTAAGCACAGTTACAGAGCCTTGTGCACTACAGGCTCTCAATAAAAATGTTTGCCCGCGATTATTACAAAGCCTTTCTTGTTACGGGGATTCAGACAAGATCCTGAAGCATAAAGTGAAAATACAAGAATGAACAGTAAAAGCAGATCCTAAACTTTGCTGAAGTCAGCTCCTGCCTCCACATATTGAGTGTCCTTGGTCTCTCACTAAAATATAGAAAAGATGGACATATAATTTACTTTGAAATATAGATGCATCTAAATTTAAAAAAGGAAAATCATTTAAATGATGACATTTATAAAATATCTTTCAAATAATATTTGGTGTTGTACTATGGTATTTTAATGGTAATTAGATAATCCAATACTATGAAATTCTAATAATACTCTAACTAGGTTCTTCAAAAGGATAATTATTTCATAAAATCTGAATATTTTAATATCTCAATTTTTATCTCTTA
>NW_012147952.1:1935059-1936441 GCF_000956105.1 Propithecus coquereli
CAACATAAATTAATAGTTGAGAATTGCTCTCCACAAGACTGCCTCTAGATTTTTTTTACCATTCATCAAGCCATAGAAATAAAAATCGAGTGAATACTTTTGTTTATGTTCTCATGAATGAGTTTCCACAGAAGCATGAAAAATATTCCTAGCACTAAAGAGGCGTTTGAAAAATTCCTTTATTTTTTGAAGGCCATTTGTTTAGTAGAATATTCACTCAGCTTTTACAGTACAGTAGTATCAACGGTACCTGGAGTCTTCCCCAGCATGACCACGCATGGCTCTTTCTCCAAATCAAATATTACACTGTCAATTATCAGCTGCATATCTCTAAGAGGGCAAGGAAGGTATTTTATATGTGCACCCCTTCCACCCTCTGGCCGCCCCAAAGCATACATGCCTCCTCCATGGAGCACCCTTATGTTTTAAAAATCGACGTTAGCTAAGAGCTTGAAGAACCCCCTCCTCCTTGCCCTGTGTTGCTAAAAATTTGCCTTGAGTGGCTTTCCTGAGAAACTGAGGTTGCCCTAGCAGCCAGCGTTTACTTATTCTAAATTCCTTGAGGTATCCATGATCACGAAAGAGAGTTTCTCCGAGCTGATGTCTAAGAGAGTATGAATAGTTAATTATGTTACAGACGTATGCCTCTTCTTTTGCTGGTCTGCCTGCTCTGCTCGCCAGTTTTCCATCAGCAGTTGGTGGCATTAAGCAGCAGCTGCCTTCCCTTTATCTTGCTTTTCACTTGGAGATTCAGGAGCTAAGCCAGGTCTTGAGACTCTTCCCTTCTGCTTCTTCTTATGGACTTATTTGAAAACCTTTCACATATTCAGGATGCTCAGACAAGGGGGGACTAAAAAATGACAGTTTCTCCTCACTGTCTGTAAGGAGACAGTGAGGAGTCCCAAGTCCCAAGTCCCATTTTGGGCCTGCTTCTGTATATGTTTATATTTATCAGTTGCTCTTTTTGTATCGAAATGCAAAACTATTTTAGCTTTGTTCTCTAAAAATAACTCCTAAGAAATAGTTCGAACATGGTTGTAAAATGCTGTCAATGGGAAAAAAAAATATTGCTGGGATCTCAGGAGAGGGGTATTTATATTTAGCGTTTATTTATTCATTTATTCAGTAACTATTTACTAAGCATCTCCTGTTTGTGAGGATCCGTGGAGCACAAAAAGATAAGATATAATTCCACTTCCTTAGAACCTGAAGTCTAAATGGGAAAATTGTAATCTTGCCCTGAACCAGCAGGGATTTGAATTCTTGCTCAGATTTCTAGACAAAGTTTTCTGATGGAAAAATGTTATTCTGTCTTCACCATGAGAAATATTTTGAAAGACTAACACAGTGCACATTGAGGTGGAAGACAAAGGCAGAGATCT
>NW_012147952.1:1936602-1937807 GCF_000956105.1 Propithecus coquereli
TTAAATGGATGTTCATGAGAATAAATGTGTAACTTCACAAAGTGACTATTTCATAAAGGAAAGCAATTATTTGGATTTGTAAGGTATGGTGTGTTCAGTCATATGTTTTTATCTATTTATTTGTGAATGAACTACCATATTTGCATGAAAAACTATTCTTAGCATCAAAGAAGCATTTTAAAATTTTCTTGTCTTGTTTTAAGGTCATTTGCTTAGTTGAATATTCATTTGGCTTTTGCAAAACCAAAAGCAGTGGATGAAATGCTGTTTTAGGGGCTTCTCCATAGTCTTTATTAATTTCAACAGAAGCTTTACTTCTTGTGAATTAATCTTGAGCACTCCATTTTGTGAAGGCTGAGTCTATGGCCATAAGATTAAATTAAATTATTTTCATGTTGTTATGACATGAATAAGACCAAGTCTGGTTCACTGGCATATGGCTATATATAGTAGGTGTTTAATTACTGTCTATTGAGTAGATGTTGGATGTCAGAAACACACTTTGTGATATCTAGATTTTCTGACATTTGAGATAACTGCTCAACTTTGATAAGACAAGAGAGAAAGTAGTGTTTTAACAAAAGTAACCTTCAGAGAACAGATTGCAGGGATTTATTCATAAGGTGTGAAATATAAACTTCTTGTTCCAAGTTAGCCACTGTTTCCCTAGTGCCATCTCAAAGCAGCAATTTAAATTTATTTATACATTCAATCAACACAATGTTTATTAAACACCTACTGCATGCCAAAGAATGTCCCAGGGATTGGGAAAAAGCTATAAACAAAACAGAGCTCCCATGGAGTTTACATTCTAGTGGAGGGGTTGATAATGATTGTTGGAGATATAGTAATTTACTTGTGAGCACTGTTTCTGATTATTGACAAAGTGTGAGTAATGATCCTCGTGTAGTAGAATCTCACTGGATAATTTGGTCCGCTTCATAAACTGTGTCATAGCAGGAGGTACTGGTTATCCAGTTTTAGCACATCTAGACAACGTGGATGCCTAACATCTAGTGTTCTTTCACTTATGTTATAAATGACTTGCTTAAGAAGACTGGTTGAGCTAGTCAACAATAAGGTATTGTATGTCTCAAAATACCTAGAAGAGAGCATTTTTCTGTGTTCCTACCACAAGGAAATGATAAACGTTGGAGGTGATAGATATGCTAATTACCATGGTGTGATTATTACACAATGTATGC
>NW_012147952.1:1941622-1942613 GCF_000956105.1 Propithecus coquereli
GTGCTTCCTCAAACAACTCCTCAGGGATTGGACAGTGCAATGTTACTCTCTCAGCAGAACCCTCTAGTGCCAGCAGCAGATCTCTAGACCTCTCCCAAGGCACTTACTCAAGGACTGACACCCCAGATTTAGGGCCTCCTGGCCTGACACTGTAGAGCTGGAGTCTAAACTCTGGTGGAGACACAGTAAGTGTTAAATCGATGTTAGAGACATGGCCCAAAACCATGTCTGCCAGAAACTGAAGGCAATGCTCATTACCATTCTACCATTTGGCCTCTGGAGTGTCCTTTGTCCCATAGTGAGGAACTTTATACATTGTGCTTTTGTGTGATCATGTCAGCTTCTTGTAGTTTTAATATCTTCTCCATTGCTTTTTACTGTTGTAAGCGCACAGCTCACTTTCTGGTAGGTTTACTGCTTTTATTCTGCCATGAATCAGATTTTAGAATGCTTTTTCATATTGTATTTAAAATGAGAGATGACAAGATTCCCAGGGAAGGACTCCTCTGTGAACTAATGCATTTGCTTAAGTTTCTGAATCTACCGACTTAATTATTGCCTGTTCTAAGGAAGTTTTTGCTTACTCCATGGCTCTCACCTGTATCATGTTATTTGTGTTGCTGAATTTTGGAAGAAGTGATTGGTAAGGCAATTTTTTCCTCCTGTTCCCACAGATTCTAGGCAGGGTTTGAGCATGCGCTTTCTTGAGTCTCTTTCCTTTTTAGCCATTTTTTTCAGCCAAAGAGGTTTCTGCTAATGTGTAGAATTCCTTCTACAAAGAAACCGTGCTCATATCAGTGTGGAGTGATATGTGATGTTTGATGTGATTCATAACTGGTATACTCATAAAACTCCCAGAAATGTAGAATGATAAGGGATTTTAGATATCAGTTTGTCTGGTCTTCTTATTTTAAGATTGAAAAAATGCAGATCATGGTAATTAAGGGATTTGTTCAAGGTCAATTTAGTCCATTCTTTTCCCCGTGTCAAC
>NW_012147952.1:1944058-1946215 GCF_000956105.1 Propithecus coquereli
CAGGTGGGCCCAATGTAATCATGGGCCCACGAGAGACTTGAGAGAATCAGAGTAAGTAAATGATGACAGAAGCAAGAAATTGGAGGGATACAAGGAAGGGGTCCTGAGCCAAGGAAGTCATATAAACTCTAGAAGCTGAAAAAATAAAGGAAACAGAAGTCTCCTCAGAACCTCCAGAAGGAACTAGCCCTGCTTGACTGATTTTGGACTTCTGACCTCCAGAACTATAAGATAATACATCTGTGTTGTTTTAGGCATGAAATTTGTGGAAACTTGTTACGGAAGCAATAGAAAACTGATACCATTTTGTTCTCCAGGTACTCATCTTTCCGAACCTGTGGTGCTCATCTCACTGGTTCTTGCACTTTTTCTCAACTAGCCTTGCACTTTCTCATCTCTGAGTGCTCATTTCCATCTACCAAGCATACTCTCCCTTTGCTCCACTTCTGTTCTACAAATTTTTCAAAGCTCTGAATAAATCCTTTCCCCTATTCGTTGAAATACCTTCCTTCCTCCCAGCCCATAGTGGAGGTTTCCTTCTTTTCGTCCCTTCTCTTCTTCCTTTTTTCCTCTCTTTCTTTCAACTGAGGTGATTATATGACTAATTTGATATTTTAAGTACTTTGAATATGTTGGTTTTTGGAACAATTTTTGCAAAAGAGTTCTGTGATTCAATACATTGCCATTCATCATTACCTACCCTTTACAACCCTTCATGCTATTGTAGTGCAAATGAGAGCTCTCCTATCACAGCAAATTTGAATTCGTTTTTCAAATGAGAGTTCATGAGCTACTATGCTAAAATTAAGGTCTATTACATCTTCTGCACTTCCTTTGTCTGCTAATGTTGTAATATGATTTTGAAGTAATTGAGTTTCTTTTGACATGCTTTCTTATTTAGAAACTCAGGCTTATTTGCAAGTCTTTTATCTCTATAGATGTTTATATCGTATAGATATTTTCTCCATAATTATTTTAGAGAGATTTGGAATTGGTTATTTTTATTTAAGCCATATAAAATAGCTCCATATGAACAAGGAAATATGATACATGAATGCTAGGAAAAATTGGTAGTAATGACTACTTTTGTTGTTAGAAGCAAGGAAGGGAAAATCCAGCTAATACCTGTAAGAAGAAGAATAAGTACTCTTGAATGCACTAAATAGATGCCTAAGAATTCACCTCTTGCCATTTATTATTTTTTAAACCAAAGAATGATTACCTCCTCTTCTTTTTTCTTTTGCCTCTTTTAGTCAAAGAAAGACATAATTTTATACATAGTTTAGAGCACTAAATTTACCGGAAAGGCAACTGGGAATTTCCCCTATGACTTGTGGGATAGTCTGTTCTTTGTGTATTCTTCCTAGAGTACAAAAGGAGCAATCACAGTGGTTGTAGACTCTCCCTGGAAACCTTGAGTAGCAGCCCAGTGCCTTGGAAAACTGTCCATTTTGCTTTGAGGAGATATTCTGACTCTGAACTCACACACACACACCACAGTGGATTGAATAGAAGAAATGGAGAATTCATTTGACAAAGTATAAAACATGTTGCTCTGTTGAGAGATTTATTCTCATCGTGTTCCTCCTTGGTCAACATTGCATGAGTGCCATGGCTGAGAAGTGAGAGTCAGTGTTGAATGAAGCCCATATTACTTTATAGCCTGAGTGATGTGTGGTTTTACTCATGAATAAGCAACAGCTCATGCTTACACAAAATGTCTGTCTGTGCTCTCTCACTGTGGGTCTCAGTAAAAAAGGGGCATGTGAAGTCAAATAGAAAATATATTGTTTAACTCACCAGAGGCTTCAGCACAGAAATACAAGTTATGTTTTACCTTATAACATTGTTGCACTAGAGAAAGGAAACAATATTAAACAACTCAACATAATCCTAATAATGTATTAGTTCACTCGTTATAAAATTAATAACCTTTCTTAAAGGGTATGTTAAAAATTAATTTCTTACATACTAAAATAAGGATATATTTATTATGTATAACTTGTTTCTCTGTTTTTCCCAAAAATTGGGTTTATTTTTAAAAATCCCCTAGTAGAGAACCATGGTATCTTTTCAAATAGATTTTTTTTAATGCAGTATCAAATTATGTTATAACTGGTCAGGTTGGGGGAGTGTAAACCCACAACTAATGGAAGC
>NW_012147952.1:1946875-1947182 GCF_000956105.1 Propithecus coquereli
GAGAAAATGTTGATCAAAGAGTACAAAATTTCAGTTAGATAGGAGGAATTAGCTTTAGTGATTGATCTATTACACAGAACGGGGACTATAATAAATAATAATGTATCTTATATTTTAAAATTGCAAAAAGATTAGATTTTAAATCTTTTCACCACAACAAAATAGTAAGTATGTGAGGTGATGGATTTGTTAATTAGCTTGATTTAATCATTCCACAATGTAACATATATCAAAATATCACATTGTTCCCCATAAATATAAAGTTATTATTTGTCAATTAAAAATTGTTTTAAAGAATTATTTTAAT
>NW_012147952.1:1949288-1949585 GCF_000956105.1 Propithecus coquereli
TATGGTCAATCTTAGAGAATGTCCCATGAGCTGATGAGAAGAATGCGTATTCAGTGGTTTTGGGGTAGAATGTCCTGTAAATGTCAGTCAAGCTCATCTGTTCTAGAGTTCTGTTTAAGTTCATTATTTCTTTGTTAATTTTCTGTTTGGAGGATCTGTCCTGTGCTGTCAGTGGGGTGTTGAAGTCTACGACTATTATGCTGTTGCTGTCTATCAATTTGTTTAGATCAAGTTGAGTTTGCTTTATGAATCTTGGTGCACCTATGTTGGGTGCATACATATTTAGAATTGTTATGT
>NW_012147952.1:1950717-1951878 GCF_000956105.1 Propithecus coquereli
ATCCATTTTTTCTTGCATATCATTCAGTTTTCTTACAATCTATGTTTGAAATTCTTCTTCTGTCATTTTAGTGTTCTGAGTTTGGATAATGTCCATTGCTGGGGAGCTGTTGTTCCTCTTTGGGGGTGTGCTTTCCGTTTGAGTCTTCATACTTCCAGAGTTCTTTCACTAGTTTCTTCCCATCTGGATCAGTTGTTCCTTCTTGTATTTAGATTTTCGTTTGGATAATGACACGCCCTGTTTAGTCTCTGAGCCAGTAGGTGGTGTTTATGGGTGAGATTCGACCACACCCTTTATGATGAATCAGTAGATGCGGTAAAAGGGTGTGCAGGATGACCTCCCTGTCAGTAGGTGGCACTTGCAGGGAGGAGCAAGCTGCACTGTTTTTGAGTCCTGTAGCCAGCTCTTGTTCCTCTAGAGAGGCCCTCTTGTGCCTTCCTTGGTGGGTGGTGGGTGGGACCCTGGGATTTCCAGGTGTATCCTTATTCTCCACCTCAGTGGGGGAGGACCAGGAGTGAGTCTGGGTGGGGCTGGGTTGGGTAAGCCTGCCCTCAGGCTCCACAACTTCTGTTAGCAGGGGTCAAAGGTCTGCTCTTTGTTTCTGTGAAAAGCTGCCAGGAGGAGCTGAAATGGCTCCACTCAGCTGAAAGTCTGGGCTTGGGGAGTGGGGCTTTCCAAGACCCGCACTCTGGAGCAAGTCTTGCTCCCTTCCACCCTCCCCTTCTCCGTGGCCTCTCCCAGGCCTCTGCCAGCAAGCAGGACCTCAGGCCGATGGATCTCCCCTGGCTGTGACGTGGGCCGGGAGGTTCCCTACCCAGGATCTAGCCTGAGCTAGGTACACAGCCCTCTTTTGGGAGGAGGGTTGCCGCTCAGGCATGCTGATCTGCCCCTGAAGGCACACACGCCTCAGTAGACTCTTTCACAGATCTCTCTTCTGTGTCCCGGGGCAGTGCGATCATGACCTGGGTGTACAGGGTCTGGTCTGCAGACCTGTCCCCTGGGTCCCAGAGATCAATCCCTGACCCTGCCAGGAGGAGGGGTGCTGGTCTTGAATCACCTACAGGGTGCCCAAGCGGGATCGATTTCATTCCACTTCGGGATTTGCCCCACTCTCCTGGAGTCCCCAGGCAAACAGCACCTGGAAGGGCTGGCGGGCAGGGA
>NW_012147952.1:1951998-1953596 GCF_000956105.1 Propithecus coquereli
GCTCAGGAGCCCACCAACAGTCTGAGATGCAAGGGAGGGGCAAGTTAACCGCTGCATCTACCCTTGTCGCTGGTCTCCAAGCCTCTCGGGACCTTTCTCCTTCCAGTTCTCCTCCGCAACGTGTTCCCGTGGAGTCTCCTGTAGTTTCAGGCACCCTTCCTTCTGACCCTCACCCAATCTATGTTTCTCTGCTAGCTTATTTTTTTCTCTTTCTTCTAAAATTCGTCTTTTTTGCAGAGACACTCTGACAGGCAGCTTTTCTCGTCCGCCATCTTGGCTCCTCCTGCACCTTTCTTTCATCCTCTTTGGACCAGGAGTTTTGTGAGCCATAGTATTCTCGTGGAAAAAGGCAAAGTAAATGCATCAAAGCCCAGCCCAGCAAGAACATTTTAATCCCCTTCTGGTGTGCTTCTGCTAAAATTTCATTTGCCAAAAAAAGTCCTGTGGCCAAGCCTAACTTCAGTGAGGGAGAACATATGCTTCCATTCTTGTGGAAAGTTTTGCAAAGTCACATAACCTATATATAGTTATGGGAAAGAGTGGAGAATTGAAAGCAATAATATAATCGGCCATGCTCCACCTTCTATATTGCAATTATTCACATGCTGTCCACACACAAAATACCTTAGTCCTAACAATCTCCTTTCTAAAAAATCCCTAGAAGTATCACTAATTTCTTAAATCAGTTTCAAACTCCAGGATCTCATGATTTATATCATCTCCAGACGCAGTTCCTCTTGATCTGGAGACCTGAGAATTTAAAAGACAAATCATCTAATTCCCCCCACCCCAACCCCAAACACACACTCTCAACATATAACAGTGGCATGTTATGGGCTATGTGCCTCCCATCGTCCCCTTTTTGAACAGAGTGTTCATTGGGATTATTCTATGAACACTGCATTCAAAAAGGGGGATAATAAAAACACATGGCAGTCACTGGCCCATAGCAATCCTGAAACCCCACTGGATAAATGATACCACATCTCCCTACCCTGGAGGAAGGGAATGTACTTTGATTCTGCTCCCTGGGAATTAGCTAAAAAGGAAAGGAGGTTGTATCAACTCTTGCTTTGGTGAATATATTCAGAAGCCATCAAGAGTTTTCAAGACAAAGAAAACACATATCCTTTTAATTGACTGTTGTCATTTTTGTGTACTTCTTTAATATGACATCTCTTATTACATAATTACACAGGTCTCCAGATTCATAAAGTTCTCGATAATATGATATTTCCTTTATTTATTTTATTAAAAATTACTTATGTAGTGTTTTTTGCCCATGTAGTAAATTTTAATGGCCCAAATATCAATAAGTATGAAAGGATATAAAGTGAAAAGTTACATCCCAATATATTCCTATTTTTCTTCTCTTTTTTTTACACACACAAAAGTAGTATACTGTAAGTATTGTGCAGTGTTCATTTTTAATACCAGTGCATTAAGAGCTCCCTCATTACTTTTTAGAGCTGTGTATTATCCCATCTGATGGCTATACCATTATTTATTTAATCCATCTCCCATTAAAGGACAGTTAAGTCTTTCCAGTGTTTTGTTATTACGGATAATGTTGCAATGAATAATCTTGTACATATGTC
>NW_012147952.1:1964661-1966510 GCF_000956105.1 Propithecus coquereli
AAATAATAATGAACAACCAGGAAGACTTTGTGGTTTACTTGAAGGGATGATGCTCCTTGACTTCCTACCACCTTCAGTTGCCAGCCTGTAAGAGAATCCTGAAGGTGAATGACAGTGTCACTCACCAAGGGGACTAAGAGGCCAAATGTCTCCTAGGATAGTGTTTTTCAAACTTACATGAGCATATTAATTACCTGGGGTATCTTTTTAAGGTGCTGGTTCTGATATAGCAGGTTAGAGAGGTGGAGGGGTTGGGAGTTTGCATTTCAAACAAGTTTCCAAGTGATGCGGATGCTTCTCGTCCATGAACTTCATTTTAAATAGCAAAACTTTGAAGCATTAAAATAGGGAAGATATACCTCAGATGATGTGACTATGGTCTTGATATACTATAAAGACACTAAACAAGGGGAAACTTGACTTATCCCATGCAGCTGAAGTAGGAATTAAAGAAGTCTTCAGGAATACTTACAGAACTACAAGGGGGGGAAAAAAAACCCAAACACACACATTTTCTGTGAAGCTAGTGTCTGTCTTTTCTAAAGGATATGTCATAAAAAACAGGAAATCTGGCAGTTGCTCGAGAAGCAGACAAACCTAACTCCATTATCCCCTAACTCCGAAAGATATATAATCCTTTGTTGTAAGTTTTAAGAGTCACTTAATACTAGCTGGTTAAAGAACTCTGCCACACCCCTACACCCTACCCAGCTCAAGCCCTGCCAATTAAGCCTACATCTGCCACTGGCTCTCAACTGCTTTCATACAGTAGGGAAGCAACTGAACATTTATTGGCTTGGAGATGAATTCTAGACTTGGTTGTCAACCATTCTGGAGTGATGCAGGGCAGGGGTAGAGAATCTCTCTAGGGATGGAGTGACGGTGGAACACTGGTTAGAGCTTCAGATCCTTTATTGTAATAGATCATTTGAATATTTAATGCAGTGCAATTCAAGGATCACCAAAAAGTTTGTATTTCTTTTAAAATTTAACACAGTGAAACTTCCCTTGTTTTTAATAGATGCTTTTGTAATGCAATCTTAGAAATAGTTTTCTAAGTTCATAAGGGTTGCAAAAGTTCTACTCGATCTACTCACATATACAAATGTTCTTTCCCTGCTCCTCTTTCTACTGCTATTTATATCAGCTGTTCTACAGGGAGATCAGTTTTCTTCTCAGTATCGGATATAAATAACCATGATTCTCTAAGTATGATCTGCTCAAGATTTCCAGGTAGCTCATGGACTAGTATCTTGTTATTTATATTCATGATTTGCCAGTGATATACTTTTGTTGCTAATATTAGTGAATACTTTTCATATAAAAATGCAATAAAAGTTGCACCTGACCTCAATGATCTTTTTATTAAAAACTCTGCTATTTTTAATGAGCAGGTAAGTAGAGTTTGGACACTACAGGGAGATTCAGAAACATGCAGCAGCAGTGGTCTTTTGAGGCCATGTCCTTGAGTTGGAATTTTCCCTGAGAGTCAAGTCCAAATGCAGAAATGAACATAATATACTCAATAGAGTACAGCTGTCTAACTTGCTCCAAGTCTGTTCTGATATCTTTCAGACCTACAGAGTGTGGACTTCTGATGGTTTTCGTGCCCCTTACACTGTAACTAAAAGAAACCTGAAATATTCTTGCTTCTTTGAAAAAAATCAGACAATAAAAACTGGAATATAAAACTCTTTTTTTAGGATGTCAAACCAACCAATAATTGTCCATGTTAAAGACTACTCAGTTTAGCTTCTGCACAAAATTGTTCAAAAACCTTTGATCATTTTAACCATTTTAGATGTATCTTGATCTCAAATGCACTCGACTTCTGGTAACAGCAGCAATC
>NW_012147952.1:1966560-1967513 GCF_000956105.1 Propithecus coquereli
GAAGCTTTTTAATTTGATCAGGTCCCATTTATTTATTTTTATTGTTGCTGTGATTGCCTTTGGGGTCTTCTTCATAAATTCTTTGCCTAGGACAATGTCTATAAGAGTTTTTCCAACATTTTCTTCTAGAATTCTTATAGTTTCACGCCTTAGAGATCTCGATAGTAGGCAAGGCCATATGTATGTGACAACAGAGGATACGGGGGAACTGTATACTCTCTCCTTAATTTTGCTGTAAACCCAAAATTGCTCTAGAAAAAAAAGTTTATTTTAAAACAATTTTAAAAAGAAATTAGGGATCAATATGAAAATTGTGAAAAGGATGTAACTGTGGGGGAATTATAGAAATCATTTCTCAATTGGGTATTTCCATGGAGTAACTCTGCTGAAAATCTAACAATAGTGCTTCATCTGAAGGACTGAAGCAACCATCTGTGACGTCTTACAGGGGCCAACAAATAAGACGTGAGGAAAAAGATCTTAAATTTTACCACATCCTGTTCTATCAATGACCTCTCCGCCACCTGCTTGTTTTGGTTTTACTCCGCTTCATTTCTATTGCTTCTGAACTTCTTTCATTTCATAACAGAAAGTCTGAGCTTTTGCCGCTTCACTAAATTTCATTTTAAAATCTATTCTTTCTTAAAACTGATAATACAGAAACCATTTTTACAAACACAACATTTCAAGAAAATCATAGTCCCTAAATAATTTGTTTCTCTGTCAGAGAAGGCAGCATAGCTACAGATAGAGCTGAGGATTTAGGACTATGGAGCTGTTAATTCCCACAGCAGTTCTGCTAACTATTTGATGGTCCCAGGACCTGCAGTCATTCAGCCTGCTTCATACCTATAAATTTATAAAATGAGAGAATAAAATTAATTCTTGTATTTTAAGAATATTTACAGCATCATAAGTTTAGGCTATTGTATTAGTTATCTGTTGCCAGGTAA
>NW_012147952.1:1967705-1968917 GCF_000956105.1 Propithecus coquereli
TTACACTGGGACCATGTTCTGTTGGGTTGTTGGTTTTTGTCTTTAATAGATATTAGGTAAGTGAGTATTTTGTAGGAGCTGCAAGGAACTATCAAGGAAATTAGTTCCTTTTAGGTTAATTGAATTGTAAATATTTTTCATGTTATTGACTTTGCTTATAGTTTAAAAAACTATTTAGAATTTTGTTTTTCTTTAAAATATGGACTAATTAAGCAATTTCTCTGTTATGGCTTCTAGATTCTGTGCCTTTGCCTTTCCCCACTTCAAGGTTATAAAAGGAATGCTCATGTACATTTCTTCTAGTGCTTTTATTATTTTGTTTTATTACATTTAATCTCTGATCCTGTTAGAATTTTTTCTGGTCTATATGTAAGATAGGGATCCAACTTTGTCTATATGGCTACCCGGTTGTCTCAACACTACTTATTGTATAGTTAATATTTTTCTCCGCAGATATGAAATGACACTTTTATCAGATACCCAAGTTCTGTATATTTTGGTGTCTGTTTCTGAACTTTATATATTTTTTCCTTAAATGTACATCTTTATTCATGCAATAGTTCCGTATCATTTTAATTACTGAGGCTGTATGGGTGTTTAATTATGTGGTAGAGTTACTCATTCCTTCCCTTACTAGTCAAAAAGTGAGGGAAATGGGGCAAATAAAGGAGGGTGATGCTCTAGTGTGTGTCCCGGAAAACTATGTGAAAAGTATTGCTATTCATTGAGAAGTGAAAAATAGGAAGGGAAGTAGATTTTGTAGGGAAGGTAAGTTATGTTCAGTTTTATTTGAGATGAGTTCAAGATGAGTGCAAGACTCACTGCTGGCTAACTTGGTAATCAAAAATCTCTTTTCTTAGGTAGACTAACCACCTAATAATAATTGATGATTATAACCTATAATTTAGCTTAAAATCAACACTATCTGTGGGATGGTTCTCCTGAAAAAATTATAATTCAGGACATGTATGGAGAAGGCCACACCTTCAGAATCAAATATTGTATTTCAGCAGAATCCAATACAAGAATTACTGACATCATTTGCATTTTAGATGTTTTCAAAAGAAAAATTTCAAAGACTGGGTTGAAACCATTGTTATAATAAATGATTTCCAATGTTTCTCTTAAAATAGTTATTCTTTTTGTATAAAACGGGGTACTATTCATATTTTCAATAAGTCATAATACATTAAAGATAATATCTTTAAACAA
>NW_012147952.1:1970543-1973173 GCF_000956105.1 Propithecus coquereli
GGGAAAAAATTTAAATAGGCAATATGTAAAGGTGAAAGAATTATTGTTTTCTCTTTTAAATATTTTAAATTTGATGTGTTGATAAATATATTTATAGTACAGAGGTTTTAAAGAAAATCAAGTTCAGTGGTAAATAAAAAGAGTTTCATTTTATTGTTAGTAGTGGTGATGGTCATAACTTTCATCATACATATTATTTAATATTAGTGAGCTATTTATAATAAAAGAAGGAAAAATATCGAACTTCTTTGTTAGGTCTATTCTGCAATCAAGCTAAGCTAGCACCTTCTCTGACAGGTCAACAGTGTATATGGTATAAAGGCATATGACGCTTTTCCAGAAAATACAGATGATCTTTTTTCTCTTTAATGCCCCCAGCCTGACCGAAGTTAGAAGCAGCTTCCTGAGCATGCCAGAGGGAAGGCTTAGGTGGGCACTGGAAGATGTTATTCATCCTGTGAGTCCTAATCCATTAGATTTGATCTCAATTTAGTGAAAGGAGAACTGCATATTTGTTTTGTTAGTTTGCTTTTGTAACATTTATTTTTGGGAAATTTTCCTTTTACACTTAAATGCTAATAGAACTACATTTCATAGTGACTTTTTAATATTTTCACCCTATCACAATACTTACAGGTAGATACTGTTTCATGAGACTTGTCTTCATTTTATTTGTGGGGGAGGTGGGAGGTGGAGAGGAGAGGAGAGGAAACGAAGAAGAGAGAGAATACAAAATGTATTCATTATGGTCTGGGTGAAAAAAGTTTGAAAAATACTACCTTAGAGGGCAAAAATAATCTGTTGACAAAAGAGGAATGAAAAAGTTGACTTTCCCAGTCCGTCAGATTCAAAACAGCCTCAGGGCCCTGTAACTTCACTCACTTGGAAAGTTCTGGGGCTGCTTTCAATTCTCAGAGACTTCATTATAGAATCCGGATATCCTGGTGTATAAAATAATTTTATTCTTTAAATTACTATAAATATTATATTATGCTTTAGATTCTAAACTCTATCCATTTAAATATTTTTCAATATATCAAAATCAGTGTGCAAATAAACTGGTAAGACTTTCAGTTCACATATTCATTGGGATATCTTGTTTTTCTTGCTTTTTTTCTTTCTGCTGTTATATTAATTTATTACATTATTTTCCATGATCAGTTACAAGAATTTGCATGATAGCATATAAAAAAATATTTTTAAAAGGAACTAGGACAACCAAAATGTCCTTCAGTAGGTGAATGGATTAATAAACTGTAGTATATCCAGATAGTGGAATATTGTTCACCACTAAAAATAAAGAGCTATCAAGTCATGAAAAGACATGGAGGAACCTTAAATGCATATTACGAAGTGAAAGAATCCAATCTGAAAATGCTATATACTGTATGATTCCAACTATATGACATTCTGGAAAAGGCAAAGTGATGGAGACAGTTAAAGATTCTGGTTGCCAGAGGTTGGGATGAGGAAGGGATGAACAGGCAGAGCGCAGAGAATTTTTAGAGTAGTAAAAATACACTGTATGATACTATCATAGTAGACACATGTCTATTATACATTTGTCAAAACCCATACAATGTGCAACACCAAGAATAAACCCTAATGTAAACTATGGACTTCGGGTGATAATGATGCCTCAATGTAGGATCATTGATTGTGAAAATGTTCCACTATGAGATCTTTTTTTTCCTTTTTCTTTTTTATTTCAGCATATTATGGGGGTATGACTGTTTAGGTTACATATATTGGCCTTGCCCCACCCAAGTCAGAGCTTCAAGTGTGTCCATCCCCCAGATGGTGAGCACCACACTCATTGTATTTGTATATACCTATCCCCACCTACCCCCCATCTGCCCGACACCCGATGAATGTTACTACTATATGTGCACTTAAGTGTTGACCAGTTAAAACCAGTTTGATGGTGAGTACATGTGGTGTTTGTTTTTCCATTCTTGAAATACTTCACTTAGTAGAATGGGTCCCAGCTCTAACCAGGATTATACAAGGGGTGCTACATCACCATCGTTTTTTGTGGCTGAATAGAACTCTATGGTATACATATACCACACTTTATTAATCCACTCATTTATTGATGGGCACTTCGGTTGTTTCCACATCTTTGCAATTGTGAATTGTGCTGCTATAAACATTCTAGTGCAGATGTCCTTTTTTATAGAATGTCTTTTGTTCTTTTGGGTAGATGCCCCATAAGGGGATTGCTGTATCAAATGGTAGTTGTGTGTCTTTAAGGTATCTCCACATTACTATCCACAGAGATTGTACTTGTTTGCAGTCCCATCAGCAGTGTATGAGTGTTCTTATCTCTCCGCATCCACACCAACATTTATTGTTTTGGGACTTTTTGATAAAGGCCATTCTCACTGGAGATAAGCAATATCTCATTGTGGTTTTGATTTGCATTTCTGGGATGATTAGAGATGTTGAGCATTTTTTCATATGTTTCTTAACCATTAGTATGTCTACTTTTGAAAAGTTTCTATTCATGTCCTTTGCCCACTTTTTGATAGGGTTGTTTGATTTTTTCTTGCTGATTTTCCTGAGTTCTATATAGATTCTAGTTATCAGCCCTTTATCAGGTGTGTAGCATGCAAATATTTTCTCCCATT
>NW_012147952.1:1974364-1976173 GCF_000956105.1 Propithecus coquereli
GAATAGTTATTTCAATTTTCTACTGAGGGTCTCACTCAGCTGAAATCACATGTTGGCCACCAATATTCCCAGGTACTTAGATATTTACTACAGGGGTTTTTTTCCAAATTTTTATTACAGTCATCCCATAGCCTTTTCAATAATTTTCAGTCTCTTCCCTGACTAGTGGCATTTGTAAAGAGCCACTGCCATTTTTCCAACTATCGTCAGTTCAAAAGTATTTTTTGATTATTTCTTATGTGCTGGTTCAAGGTATTGGAAATAAGGAAAGAATAAGAGGACCCAATCTCAGGAAACGCATGATCTACTAGGGAAGCAGATTGAAGGAGTGCTGTTGAGGGAGACCAAGCCTGAATCACTTTGAGAAGAAGGAAACTCAGACTGGCTGCCAAGATCAATTTGTCTTGAGAGAAACCTCCCTACTAGTGAGTAACTGGAAATTCTCCGCAGATGATAGATTTACCATGAGCAGCTGTTGTATTGGGAGACTGAAGCTGTCTGCAGAGGTCATCCGAGTTGACAAGGGCCGTTATAACACAGGAAAGCTAAAATGAGATTCTCAATGAACAATCAAGTCCAAGCAGCAGTTTTATGGCAGCATTTTTAGAGGATGCTGGGGAGAGATCACAGGCAAGAGAAATACTTAGGAGATTTAGCCATGTTCATCTGGCCCACAAGGGAGATGCAATTGTGACCAGAGAATCAAAGGGTGGATGAAGACTTTTCCAAGCATAGTTATGCAAATTGATGGAAAGACTCTAGGAAGTAGGCTTGTATGCTGAAAGGGTCTAGCTGCTCATGTCATTTTATGCCTTGAACCCTAGGTAGAACCTTAAGGATTTTAGTTGCTAAGTCCTGCCAGCGCTTGCTTCCTTGTCCAGTCCTTTTACCTTGCTTCTAATTATGACTTTATCAATGCTATAATTGAGCATCTTTTAGGAGGGGCACGGAGGAATTGTTCTAAGATTTTTGGTGATTACAGAGGTCACATTCCAGTACTTGCACCATAACAAATCTTGGATTCCAATGAACACCATTACAGTGTTCTCTCCTGGAAAAGGGCTTAAAAATGTGAGGATGACATTGGTCACCCATAAAGTGGGGAGGAGAGTACCTGGTGAGAGTTCAAGTGTAGTCATTGATGTTTTGCCCTTTCCTTAAGGTTGGGAGATGGGTCAGAATGCTCAGGAAAGCTGAATAGGCGATGAGTTGAGCCTTGGTTGACATGAACTTGGATATCAGATTGCCCACTAAATGGGTCCTCAAAAGGAACTCCACGCTTAAGTTCTCAAGTGTCACATCAGCTCACACATGTTTCCTTTTCTATGGTTTTTTAAAATAATAATGAACAACCAGGAAGACTTTGTGGTTTACTTGAAGGGATGATGCTCCTTGACTTCCTACCACCTTCAGTTGCCAGCCTGTAAGAGAATCCTGAAGGTGAATGACAGTGTCACTCACCAAGGGGACTAAGAGGCCAAATGTCTCCTAGGATAGTGTTTTTCAAACTTACATGAGCATATTAATTACCTGGGGTATCTTTTTAAGGTGCTGGTTCTGATATAGCAGGTTAGAGAGGTGGAGGGGTTGGGAGTTTGCATTTCAAACAAGTTTCCAAGTGATGCGGATGCTTCTCGTCCATGAACTTCATTTTAAATAGCAAAACTTTGAAGCATTAAAATAGGGAAGATATACCTCAGATGATGTGACTATGGTCTTGATATACTATAAAGACACTAAACAAGGGGAAACTTGACTTATCCCATGCAGCTGAAGTAGGAATTAAAGAAGTCTTCAGGAATACTTACA
>NW_012147952.1:1978488-1979535 GCF_000956105.1 Propithecus coquereli
TAATTTGTACCTTGCCTATTTTATGGAGTAGTATTAACTGAGGTGAAAATGAAGTACTGGATGTGATATGAACTTTTGTTATTGTATCTCTCGTAATAGACTAGGTTTTGCTGCAGTAACAGAAAAACAAAGCTCCAAATCTCAGTGAATATAAACCTAGTCCATAGGCAAAAGTTTCTGTCTCCCTCATGCTTCATGTCTACAGGAATTTGGTTTATTATAATCCATGTGAGAGCCAGCCTAATGGAAACTCTGTGTTAGCATGTGCTTCCACAGTCACCAGGTTGGGGGAAAGATGCTGATAAATAATGCTCTGGCACTTAAAACTTTTTCCCAGAAATGACACCCCTAATTCTGCTCACAGTTTGTTAGCCAAATCAAGTCTCATGGCCACATGAGTGAATGGGGAAGTGCAATTCTACCATGCACCCGTAGGGAGAGAGGAACATGCCTATCTGTGATGAGCTTTAATGACTTTCACAGGTGTTTACATGCAGAATTATAACCTATTTATCCTGTGATGAATTTAGTGAAAAAATTATTTTTGCCTTGCAATGGTAGGGAGGATTGTTATGTAACTTTCTATATGAATTATGGATGTGTGCAGCCAAGATTTGGGAGAGAGAGATGTTCTCATATGAAATAAATAAACATCTAGAGACTTTTTTCACAGCATATGCTCTATTATGTTTCTTTTATTAGGAAGATAAGATAGGTAGAGAGACAGATAAATAAGATGATTGATAGATAATATGGATGATTGATAGGTAGATATACAGAAATGAAATAGAAAAATGTAAGAAAGGAGACAGACAGCAGGCTTGCTGAGGAATTCTATAGCTAGACTGGGGAAGGTTTTTTTGGGGAACATTAGTTAAACATTGAATGTTGAAGATTATAGAGAGGGAAGGATGAACTATAACACAGAGAAGTAGAATTCAACACAGAAATTCTGATTTCCAGGCTATTCTTAATAAGCACAGTTATGTTGTTTTTGATAAAATATCAGGACCTTTTAATCTAATGACTTCGCTCTTCTGTGTCTCA
>NW_012147952.1:1982925-1985823 GCF_000956105.1 Propithecus coquereli
GATGGCAGATTAAAAGATAGTTTGAATATCAGCATTAAATACAATTTTATTTTTTCGTCAGATAATTCATTAATAATCTGATTTTTTTAAATGAAACTATGATACCTAACATTGGGCTAAATGATTGAAGATACAGGGTTATAAAAATAGAAGTATAACATATATTCCCTGTCCTTAATGACATTACAGTCTAGTTAGTTTCATAGCACATGAGCTACCACTGTTTCTATCATATCTTAAAATAATTGCTGATATGGTATTTATATAATGCTTTTAAAAACATTGTCAGAACGCTGTCCTATATAAGAATTCATTGGACACCATCAACAGGGTTATTAAATTGGTAAAATAAGATCATACCAGATTTTTAAATAAAGAAATGAGTTTCCCTTACACAGCAAGAGATGGAACAGGAAAACAGTAAGCTCTTCCAAACTGTAGGTCAGCGAGACTTTCATTTCACGTCACTGTTTCCTCAGAAAAATCCTGCATCAGAAAATCTTTAGTCTTTTTCAGTGTATAATCTATACATCTCCTAAAAGTATAAGATGGCTTGTTAGGCGTAAAGTGAGTTGGTTGTGTAAAGACATGGATATCTCATAGAGGGGAGAGACGGGGCGAATATGTTGGGATTGGGAAAGTAGCTGCCATTTGTGAACTTTTATACAGTTGATGTGCAATAGTTTTTCTTTTTATCCTAACCTATTCCTAAATGCAAATACTCACAAAAACTAGGGAAAGAGATGGAATCAGGCTGAGACAAACTCAAACTGGCTTTAATATCAGCTAGTTGGTTGTGACCTTCCTGTCAAGGAACTATACCCTAGGTCCTGTTTACTTAAAAGGAGTAATAAGTAGATGAATGGCTTGTTAGAGCATTACTTGGCAGCCTGTTATATATGAGTCTTTTTTTTCTTTTTTTCCCATCCACCATAGATAAATAAGAATCTGGAGCCCCATCCCAGACCTACTGAATCAAAATCTGCATTTTAACAAAATCCTCAAGTTATTTGAATGCACATTAAATTTTAAGAACCACTGATGACTTTAAGTTAGGCCATAATAACTGAGAAATGACTGTCAGTTCTTACACTTCACTCTTCCATAATTTAACGAGTTTCTTGTTGCTGTTTCTACCTTCATCAAGAGATATGAGTCCCATACTAATAAAATGCATTCAATAATTAGTTTGGGTGAAAATCTTATTAAATCCGGCAATTGTTCCTAAAGAGCTTATAGACAGATTTTCATAACAGAGAGCTGAGAGTATGAGAAAAATCAGCCCCTATTGGTACTACAGACTTACCAGGCAAGCTCAGTGAATGTAAGTGGTAACTGTTTAGAGGGAACAAGAAGGCCCAAGTATTGCATTTAGGCAAATTATAAGTGCACATTGTGCCAGGGAAAACCAATATTTTTCCTGCACCAGCTCTGACATGTTCACACATGAATGTATTTCATTCAGAAAAAGTCAAGACTCTAGAATGGCACAGTCTGGTTTTATGAGAAACAGATGTGTCATGGTTCACCCACTCCCTGACCACCTGTGGTTTGCCCATGACTCAACTTTCTTGAATAAAGGGAGTTAACTCTTGGATCCTGAACAAACTCTAAATTACATATTTATTTTCTTCCTCCTCGTATTTCTCTTCACTGCTCCTTGCCATGATAGAACCTTACAATTCAGGGAAGTTTGAATACACTACAAAAGGAATTTTCAGCCCTTCAAAGCACATTCATTTAAAGGCAAATCCTTGCTCTGGTATGTAGATTAAGATTGTGTTAAAAGTTCAAATAGAATACCAATTTATCCAGCCAATTAGAAAGAATGATATTTGTTTATATTTTAAAGGTCCCTGTTTATGAGGTATCTTTACTTACTGCTTACTTTTTAGTTGAAAATAAGAATTATTCTCTTTCATTTCAGAAATGTGCTTTTAGATGCCATTGGTTAATCACTTAATCGTCAGCTACCTCTATTCATAGAATGATGTGGCCAAATTAAAGCCATTAGTATTCCTCAAACTTTACTTCAGGCAATAACTGCTGTTAAATCTCACTCTGAACCACTTAATTGCTCAAAAGTAACCAAAAGGAATGATTTGAACTGCATTACATTTTATTTCTCCTGCCATGCTCTACTTTCCATTCCACAGAAAATGGGCAGGAAAATGGTCCAATCATAGGTAGGTGGATGGAAAAATACAAGGCACAAATAACCCACATAGGGATAATCATGCCTTGAACAGTCACTGACAATATTTTTAAAAAATATTTTTATTTCCATTTATGCAATCAACTTAAGGGTTGTTTTTGACATATCATAGGGGCATTTCGTTTTTCTTTCATAAAATCTTTTAAATTTATTTCTTCAGAAGCATTATCTAATTAAAAGCAAATATATAAATTAATGTAGCCTGTCAAGGAAGTATTCACCATTTTGTGGGCCAAATTATAATTACAATGACATTATCAAAAAAAAAGCAGAAACCTTTTAAACCCCATTATTACTTCATTATAATTTTAATTGAAATGCAGGTAACATGGAATTTTAAATTTCATAAAATCATGGTCTGTATGTCTTGTTTTCAAAATGCTATCCAAATAGCACATGGAAAATTTTATATATTTTTTTATAAATGGGAAAAGTTACGGGACAAAGACGCAAACCTGGCCATAATGTGAGTCACTGGGAAACCTTGGAAGGGAACTCCCAAGTGCATTTCCTAAAAGAGTGATTTGCAAGTTTAAATGGACTACCTCTATCCAGAGTGAAAGAATGAATAATCTGTGAAATCTGATATGCTTAAGCATTAATTATTTAGAAGTAAAAATTTACTAAAAACCAATTTCAATGTCATTGTGAGATTTAGTTTTCAGAAAAGAAAATATTTGGCC
>NW_012147952.1:1988873-1991316 GCF_000956105.1 Propithecus coquereli
ATAATAAAAATTTAATGCAATTTCTTACCTGCTAAAAAGACATATATAGTTATGCAACAAACACCACAATCAAACTATAAAGAATTTCCATAATCCCCCAAATTCCTCCATTCTTCTTCCTCCTAAATTCCCCATTTTCTGGCAAGCATTGATCTGATTTCTGGCCTGATAGTTTTGCCTTTTCCAGAATGTTATATAACTGGAATCATACAGCATATATCCTTTTGGGACTGGCTTTTTTCACTTGGCATAATGTTTTTGAGATCAATCCATTTTGTGACACATATCCTTCCTTTATTCCTTTATATTTTCAAGTTTTATCCCATTTTGGGGATGTGCCATAAAAGAATAATTTGTTTATCCTTTCACCAATTGTTGGATATTTGGTTTAGGTGATTATGAATACAATTGCCATAAACATTCTCATGAAGGTCTTTGTGTAGGTACTTTACTTGGGTAACTATGTGAAAGAGGAAATCCTCGATTGTGTAGTAAATGTATGTTTAACTTCGTAAGAAACTGCCAACTGTTTTCCAAAGTGGCTGTACCATTTTATATTCCCATCAGTAATGTATGAGAGTTTCAGTTGTTCGACATGTAGATCAGCACTTGCTAGTGATAGTTTTTAAAATTCTAGCCATTCTAGTTGGCATCTAATGGTATCTTATTATAGTTTCAATTATCATTTCCCTAATACCTAATGATGGCAAACATCTTTTCACATGGTATTTGCCACCCATATCTCTTCTTAAGTGATGTATCTTTTTAAATATTTTTCCCATTTCTAAAAAATAATTGGGTTGTTTGCTTTTTATTAGTGAATTTTAACTTATTACAGTCTACCTTCAAATAATTTTATACCATTTCATCTATAAGAACCTTACAACACATATTCCGTTTACTCCTTCCAATTCTTTGTGATCTTTTTATCATCCATTTTACTTCCATGTATGTTATAAACCTCACAGTGCATTGTTACTATGTTTGCTTTAGATAATTATCTTTAAAAGTTATTAAAAGTAAGAAAAATATCTTTTCTATGTACCTTCACTTTTATCATTTCCAGTGCTATTTTTTTTTATACCTCCAGATTTTCATCTGAATATGCATTCTGTCTTAAGAAATTCCTTAAGCCAGGCACATGGTTCATACCTATAATCCTAGTGACTTGAGAGGCTGAGGCGGGAGGATCGTGTGACCCCCGGAGTTGGAGGCTGCAGTGAGTTATGATCTATGTTCGTGTCACTGCACTCCGGTGACCTCATTTCTCAAAAAAGCATAAAAAAATACTTTCTTTAACCTTTCTTGTAGCATGGGTCTGTTGGCTTCACCTCTGTTTCCAGCAGCATCCAGTCCCCTCCTGCATGCCTGTGCCACTCAGGGACCTGTTCTCTTTAGTTTCCCCTCTCCTAATCTTTCTCATAAGCTCCTGATGGAGGCCCATGGAAAGAATTCATAAGTAAGTGTGGCCTCCCCTGTGTCTGGAGTTCCTAGATATCTCGAACTAACATATTAATTAGTCTATATCTGTCCTTTTCAAATTTGTGAGAATTTTAGCTAATTTCTTCCTACCCATTTGTAGGGAGGCCCCCTCTTTCTCCTGTGCTTTGCCAAGGATAGCACAGTTTGTCCTTGAAGGGCTTGTCACTCTTTGGAGTTTAGTTTACTTGGTTGCCTGGCACCTCACTCTCTAACGCTCTAATGGGCTCAAGAAAAGTTGTAATTTGGTCCATCTTCTGGCTTTTGTTCATTGTTAGAGGGAGCAATGTTCTATGTCTTTCGTTTTATTTTTTTTTTTTTTCAGCATTCACCTACTATGGGAACCTCTATGTCTTTCTACATTCTCTATCGAAGTGGAACTCCTCGCTTCACTTCTTAAACAAACACAAGTGGTAGCTAACTTTGAATTTGGAATGGCTGAAAGCATTTTGGAACTCCATTTTACATGTCTTTTAAAATGAAGCCCTTAGAGTCCTGTGCTATCTTATGCGATCTTAATTGTTAATTATTCAGAAGAATATGTGTCACCTTTTAGTAATTTGTAGGGCTTTTGTTGTTAGAGATTATTTATCATGGACCCCAAAGGATCTATTTCTACATAAGCATTAAAATCATTTCTCAAAAAGCAGTGACTGTGAAAGTGTTATAAATTCCATGGCTTGGATTGCTTGAGGTCAGGAGTTCAAGATCAACATAAGAGTGAGACTCCATCTCTACAAAAAAAAAAAAAAATAGAAAAGTTCGCCAGTTGTGGTGTGCACCTGTAGTCCCAGCTACTCAGGAGGCTGAGGCAAGAGGATCCCTTGATCCCAGGAGACTGAGGCTGCAGTGAGCTATGATGACATTACTACATTCTAGCTGGGTGACAGAGTGAGACTCTGTCTCAAAAAAAAAAAAATTCCATGGCTCATCATTGGGAGGTGTTTGGGGGGATGGTATGTGA
>NW_012147952.1:1991366-1993710 GCF_000956105.1 Propithecus coquereli
TTACTTTACTCAGGTATGATAACTCAATGAATTATCAATGTATTTTGGGATTTATTAATTTTACAAACAATAAAGCAAAATGATAGTAGGTTTTGGTGATAGACTGAGCTATGGAAAAGTAATAAGCTTTTGTTTAGACAGTTGATTTTTCACATGGCCAAAGTACGATGTTTTTTAAGCCCATTTGATTAAAAAAGTTGCAATACTAACATTTCAGGATGTAAGTTATTCTATATGGTCAGATATGGTTCTATTAGATATGTTACAATTTCCGAATTTGAAATTAAAATGTTCTGAATTAAATAGATACATAATAAAAATGCCTGATGATTGGTCATATATACTGATTTTGTACCTTATAAGCAAAGCTACAATGATGTTAAAACAGTATAATTTATCCAAAATGAATCCTTCATTTTGTACCTGGTGATAATATCCTAAAAAAGGACTTTTACTGTTCAAGCCTTCTACTTCCATCCCTTCAACATATCTAGTGAGTTTCATCAATTTATGTCTTTCAAAAAGATGCATCTTGTGAGTATGCCAGTTGACCAGTGATACCATTTTAGATGTTTGCTTAGATAGAGCTGATACCAGAATGGCAAAAAATGGCCAAGATATGGTTCCTACCATTAAAAAGCCTACAATTTGACCTAAGGGAAAAACCTGCCCCAAATTTGCTTTAATACAAACAAGCGTTATCCAAAGTGCTGGTGGGGAGGGAGAGGCATAGAGGGAGAGTGAGAAGTAGCATTTGAATTGGGTTTTAGGGGATAGGAAATGTTTTTATTGAAATGTTGAAAGGTAACTTCAGGAAGAGGGTACAGTGTGAGCCAAGGCATGGACTCAGGAAAGTACAGAGTGAATTTAGGTATTGAATCATCTGGTGTAATTTTGGCTCAGAATGGAAAATGTATTAGGAAATACAGATGTAAATGTAGGTTGAAGCCAGATTTGAGAAGGCTTAAATGATGTGCTATGGAGTTAAGACTATTATTTAGGTAATGGGGGAGCAAGAAGACATGTGAGTTTTTCTGTCATTAGATTACATTCACATTGATTATAAAAAGGAAAACTGTAAAGTAAATATATATATATATATTTAGAATTTAAAAAATCATCAAATAGTTTGAACCACTTGAAATTATCATTTTTGAAAGTTAACAGCAGTCATATATCATCACTTTCATATAATTCATCTTAATAATTTACCCTGGAATTAGAAATGTGTATTTTACCATTGACTTTTTAAATGAAAAGACATTCTCAAAATGCGACATAATCAAGATTAAGATGGGCATCACTGTGATTTAGTGAAGAAAGCAATGGATGGATTCTATAGTTTTCGACACCTGCTATGTCCTAAGCACACAGTAAGGCACATTGTATACCTTTATTCATTCATTATTACTAAACTCATTTTAAGAATAAATGATGGTCAGAATGTTAACAAGTAAATGATTAGCAAGTCCTTAGCAAGTAAATGATTTTTAAAGATAGGAAAATGATGCTCAGAATGTTTATATAAATTTCCCCAAATAATTAGCCAGTAAATGATGATGTTGAGATTCAAATGTATATCTTTTGCTTTTTGTCTGTTTTGGTTTTGTCTTGGATTTTGGTTTTGTCTTGGATTTTGGTTTTGCTTTTTGCTACAATATTGTGTCCTGCTTCACATTGGGAGTAAACTGTCTCCACAGCATGACTGGAAATCCCCAGTGAAAAATCAAACACTTGTTGACCACCTATCTTGAACGAGACACATAATCGGGTGCTGGGTGTGGACTAGTCACCAAGAAAGACATTGTTCTTCTTCTTATGAAGCTTACATTAGAATTGGGAGACAGATAACAAAACATTGATTACAGACTAATTTCTTTACTAAAATCATGATATGTTCTAGAAGACAAAGTACAGATGAGTTGAGAGTGTATATATAAGAGGAGGAACTTGATTCCTAGGACAGGAAAAATGGCCTCAGACATTTATGTTAGTACATGAAGATACGTAGGAGTTAACAGGTAAATGGAGGTGAGAGGACTTTAGGCAAAGAAAATAGCCTAGGTAAAGATTTTTGGTTTTTTACCTAGTGTAACATTAAGTGATAACTATATCTCAAGGCAAACAAGATTGGAAATAAAAACCAGGTCCTAAAGAACACAGTTGTACTCTAGCACTGCCCCTCACATAGGGGCACTCATCTTCAAAGTCAATACCAACTATTTCTGTGAGTCTGCAGGTTGTATCACATGTTTACCACAGTCCATTACACAAATTGGATGCCCACACTCTCTTGAATTGCCTAAACTCTAAAGTGTGCACAGTTTAAACTGACAAACTGGAA
>NW_012147952.1:1996745-2006797 GCF_000956105.1 Propithecus coquereli
TAAAATTTTTATGTATAATTAAATCAGAATTAAAGCAAGCTTCTGCATATTGAAAACTGCCTGGCAAATTATGAAATGTAATTTGACATTTCAAATATAAAGAGAAATGTTGATGCCCATGAAGTAATTTCACCTTCATTTATGCTAGGATCAAATATTGTGAAGAAATTTAACATAATATATGGATTAATATAAAAAGAACTGGATGGGCTGTAATAGAACATTCAAATTAAGTTTTTCATATAGCATGCTCATATGTTAGACCTTAAAAAATGTGAATAGATCTAATCATAGCAGCAGCGAGTACTATTATGCATAGTTTGCCGAGTAAGGCACCCCAGGAAAATGCTATTCATGTAACATTGTTTAATCAGTGTTCATTTAAGGCATCTTTAAAGGAAAATATATACAGATGTCCCTCGACTTACGACTGCGTTATGTCCAGATAAACCCATCGTAAGCTGAAAATATCACAAGCTGAAAATGCATTTAATACACCTAACCTACCGCACATTGTAGCTTAGCCTCGCCTACCTTAGATGTGCTCAGAACACTTACATTAGCCTACGGTTGGGCAAAGTCATCTAACACAAAGCCTATTCTATAATGAAATGTTGAATATTTTATGTCATTTACTGAACATTATACTGAAAGTGAAAAACAGAAGGGTCATATGGATACTCAAAGTACCCTACTGCATGCGCATCACTTCTACACCAACATGAAGTCAAAAACATTGTAAGTTGAACCATCGTAATTCAGGGACCATCTGTATATCCTTTATAAGCAGGCCTTTATTGTTTCACTTTTTAGAACTTCCCACCTTAACAAAATTAATATAATTAGGAAAATAACACTTGATTAAATTCATTTCTAAGAACAGAAGAAAATTGAAGAAATTAATTATGAAGCTATGAGCCGTATCAGTGAGCTCTTTTTGGAATTTGAGGAGTTTAGTATTTGAGTCAGAGTGATTCAAGAAATATTAACTTGCCAGGCACCGACCAGTTATTTCAGTGACTGCAATAGCATAGTCTCTGCTCTCAGGTGGCTTCTAGTCTGGTAAGGGGAGGGGATACACAGAGCCGTCATTCTAAGTGCTGAGAGAGGCATGTGAGGCATTCAGAATGCCCAGAGATCTCCTATGTGGCAAGGCAAGGGGAGCACTGAAGATGGAGATCACTAGAGGAGGATGGCATTGCAGGAGGAAGATAAAGAATCCCCTCTTCCACTCATGCCTGTAATCCTAGCACTCTGGGAGGCCGAGGCGGGAGGATCGTTGAGCTCAGGAGTTCGAGACCGGCCTGAGCAAGAGCGAGACCCCATCTCTACTAAAAATAGAAAGTGGCTGGACAACTAAAAATATACAGAAAAAATTAGCCGGGCATGGTGGCGCATGCCTATAGTCCCAGCTCCTTGGGAGGCTGAGGTAGGAGGATCGCTTGAGCCCAGGAGTTTGAGGTTGCTGTGAGCTAGGCTGACGCCATGGCACTCTAGCCCGGGCAACAGAGCGAGAGTCTGCCTCAAAAAAAAAAACAAAAAACAAAAAAACAAAACCAAAGAATCCCCTCTTCTCACCCCTGTGTTACTGTTCATAAGATGATGCCCTCAGAGCCAAGCTCTTCTTATTTTCTTTAAGAACACGGAATTCCACGTATGAGTCACTTACATCTTCCGTGCCCTCTGTTCTCCCAACAGTCATTACCTTTCTGTTTTGCTGTTCATATGGATGCATTTTAAAACTGTGCCATTTTAAAACTATCGTTTCTATTTTTATGGGTCTTTATTTTTCAGGATTTTAAGAAGCTTTTATTTTAAGATTTTAGTAATCCATATGAGAAAACATAACTTTACCAAATCTGTAGCCACAGATAATGCAGAAGAGAGTTCATGTTAGAATTGGGCAATCAGGAGTAAATTTTCTCCTAACTATATATACAAAGTGCTCAGGTCAAACCAGAATTTAAGACAGTAGAGATCTGAAGTCTTTGCTGAGAGCCAGAATATAGTAAGAAGCCTTTGACACTATCAGCTGCCAAGTAGGAAAAGCGTGAGAAGCAGCACACAAATGAGCAAAGTAGTAGAAATGAGATTTACAGCAATTGTAATATGTTTATACCGTGCCTATAATCATCTTTGAATGTGCATTTTGTATTGCACATTTATTAACATTTCCATTAGTTTGCCATTGTAAAAGTTACGTGTTTATAAGAAAGTTATGTGTCTGTAAGAAAGAAGCATGTCAGTTAGGCCCTGTCCTGAGTTCTTACTAACTTGCTTGACCTAAAAGTACAATCAAAGAGATAAAAGTATGTTAGGAAGAAGTGGATCTTAACATCACCCACAATGACCAGAAATTTTAATATGAATATTTATGATAGAGAATCATTGAAACTAGAGGTTTAATAAGGAGAAAAGGGATCTTTGGCTTTCAGGAACTTTCTATTGGACAAAACACCTTAAAGCCAAAGAAAGTCAAAGGCACCACATGATACTTCTGACGTCAGATTAACCTGGCATTCCAGCACAGAGCCAGCACTGAGCAGCAACAGAGTTGCATAAAATCCAAAACTTGAGGACATAAATAACCTCCTCATTAAGATTCCTCTCTGGGAATATGAAGAGATGAGTTCTAAACTCAAAGACTTTGATCCATAACTTTCTGGATCTTTAGGTCTGAGGTCAAAAGACGGAAATCTTAGCAAACAAGTTTCCTTTTCTCCAAGGCTTTCTGTCTCTTTCCCACTCCATTTATTAGCAAAAAATTATTATGGTAGAAGAAAAAATGATTAGGTCAAGCTGGTCCTGGGCAAGGTTAAAAGAGGACCATATGTAAATTCAGTTTCATACAATAACAGTCTGCCTCTTCCCATTTTTATTTAGCTCCCCAATAAAGTGATGATCACTCAGCAGAACATTTTGGAATAATTATTTCTGGTAGAGGCATTGCCTAGGTTTTACCTGTGCATAAATGGAGGACTGTTCCTGTGGGTAGGTAACCATGCCTTTCTGTTTACCTACTACTGTCCCAGTTATGCCCCTTTCGTTCTCAAATATCACGGTTTGGATGAAAATATAAATGATCACCCTGTTAATGAGCCACTCCTCTAGAGATGGCTCCTCCCCAGAAGGGAAACTAGCTAGCTAAACATACCCACAGATGGTATTAAATACTACTGAAAAGTAAACTTGAAGTATTTTATAGTCACATTAAAAGAACTAAAGTAAAAGAAGTCCAAATATTATGTGAAGGGGTAAAGCTTCACACACACTCTCTCTCTCTCTCTCTCTCTCTCTCTCTCTCTCTCTCTCTCAATCTCACACACACACACACACACACACACACACACACTCCAGTCTATTTTTCAAATTGCAATGCCTGTGAGACTTAAAACTATGGTTAGAAGAAAAGGGAAGAAAAGAAATGTGCTGTGCAAATAAGATAACCCTTACAAAAAGGGTGAAAGGACGGGAGAAGCACAGCTATTACTGAACAGAACATACTGAAACACTCAGCATTTCTTCCCCAGGATGACGCAGAACTCCTCCAATCAAATAATTTCGTAAGGAGAAAGGAGTGTCTTTGCAGATGACAGGTTTTCTCTTCACAATGAGGGTGTGCAACTACTGGACTTTGTCTATACTTGGTAACTTTTATAAATAAACCAAGTCCTGTAATTCATGCTGTACCAAGAAAGGCTCTAGTTGGAAGAGCAACATTAGCATTTTTGATTTTGGTCTAATAGACAGTGTAGCAAGGTCTCCTGGGTAAAGTTTTAAGAGCAATTAGAGCTAATAAAAAGACAGGCTTGTCAGCACCTGAACAATGTGGAAAAAGAGAGCCAGTGACTTGGCTTTTGATTTTGAACTGCACCCAAGTTAAAGCTAAATACAATTGGTTTTTCAGGAGTGTGTGGGGGGGGGAGAGCGTGCGCGTGTGTGTGTGTGTGTGTAGTGTGTGCTTGGGGTGAGGGGGTTCATAAACATAGATACAGTTCAGCTTTGGAATGAAAGTGAAAGGCATTCTTAGTTGCTTTCAAATCGTCTAAAAATAGCCACAAGTCTCTGCCAAAGCTAATATAGACAGGATTCCCATGGAAACCCTCTGGGCTAGAAGGGGCGGGTGTTATTTTTTCACTGGTTATTGGTTAAATGACTCCTACTCATTTTCTATAATGTAGCGCTGTATTTATTGTCAAAACTGATGAAAGAAACCCAAAGGCACTTGCCTATCTGGTCTACGTATTTAAAGTCGGGGGGAGGGGGCGGGGTGAAGTACAGTAGTATCTGTACTTAATAAAAATTTTTTGCAAGGAAAACTTTATAGAAAAAACAAAATGTGCCACCTTGTTTGCTTTTAGTTTTTGTAACTAGTTTTATAATTCCTACTTTGAGTACATAGTCACAGCCAGATTTTATTATTTACTATATTATTTGTCCCATATATATCTGTGATGACAAGTCATCCTTCTTTACATTTTCTCATTTTCAGGGGTGCTTTTTTTTTATGTATTTGTCAATTCTGAGGCACAAAGAAGAATTACAGGATATGTGATCAGCCTACAATTTGACATTGTGAAGTTAGACCTTGGAAAGTTTCATTTTCAAATGGAAGGCAAAAATTTCAAACAATATTAAGAATTAAGAATGATCAAGTTATCTGTCTCTTTTGTTTTGGAATTATAACACCTTTGGGAAAAGTATTTTAACAAAATAATTAGCTGTTATCACTATCATTTTACAAATACAAAGATAAGAAGAACTTAAATATTTTTAAAGATTACAAAAAGCAAGAGTACAATAGAACTACAAAAGTATTTTCTATGTAAGTTTCAATAGATAAAAATTATGACTAATTTAATGACTAATTGACAGTGATTTAAAAAAATCTGATAGCCTTGTTCTTTTATTTTATTTTTTCCCTTTAGCCTTATTTCTAATAATGGTGTTTTCTAAGCCACATTTTAAATAATAATTAACACATGTACATGGTTCTTAATAACCTATAAAACACTTCCACATAAATCAGACTTAATCATCATAAATATAAACATAAAAGATTATAAAGTCATATTTTTATAATTATTGCATGATTATTAAATAACAAATATTCTTTATATGTCATTTCATTTCCTCGTGCACTTAACGTCATTCAACCTATGGTTCTAAAAGATGTTTTTGCGTATTTTCTTGCTTAGTATTTTACATCTTTAAGTGAGGATTGGGGAGGGAATGCAATACCCTAAAATATTACAGCTCACCAAATATATCATGGAGTTACATTTTAGGATATTCTTATTCCCAAGTAGCAGTAATGGTGGCTAGAAACAAAATTTTGGTAAGCAGGAGTCCCCCAGATTCCTAGACAGCATCTGGAAGTGTCCAGGGCCAGGTGCTAAAGAGGTCTGGTTTTCCTCTCCTGCCACAGTGGCTAAGAGGCCTGTGTAGAAAAAGTTGTGGGTCCCACACACAAGCCTCTCATCCCTAGAGCTGGGTTAGGGACATGTCTAGCAAATATTTTCCTTCTTCTCAGCCCCACCTGCAGGAGACATTCACTATTGCCCAGAGGGAACCCTAGCAGGGGGGCCCAGTCAATCTGAAATATCTGTTGGCATTCCATATATTAATGTGAAAAATTTTAAAAATCACATTAAATGTTTGGAGGGAAGTAAAAGATAGGCAGTCACAGCAAGGAAGCAATGTTTTTGTTGTTTTTATTGTTAGCTTTACAGATTTAAATTTGTCAGTGCGTGGTTTTAGTTTCCTGAGAAAGTGTAGGGAGGTGAGAAGAGAAGGCACAGAGTAAAAACCATAGGTCTTGGAACTACTCAGGCCTGGGTTTGAAACACAGCTTTGCCACCAGCTAGACAATGACCTTAGAATGCTTTAAAAAAAAAATCTGTTTTTAATTTGGAAACTTCATATGTCTTTTAATTTAAAGACAATGCAGTTAATGATATGAGATCAGGTCATTTAACACTTTAATCAGGCACCAGTTTTCACAATGGTTAAACAATGTTTGGCACTGAAGGATTTTGAAAACATTGGGACCAACAGGTAGTACAGTATGGCCAAAAATGTGATACTGTTGCAATCTATCAGAAAGCTAATTTAGATTGACATCCAAAGTTGGGCAGTGTTTCCTAGGTACTGGAATAAACACAAACTATTGTCCAAATAAGAGGATGACACTGTGTTGTAATTAAATAAGTGATAACTAGACACTGTTGGCTACTGTTTGAATAACTAACATTTACTGCTGTGTCTCATGAATTACTTAAGTATAATCACATTCATCCATTTTAGCTATATTTTCTTTTTATCTGCTAAATTGGCCTATCATTGTCACTTGAATCTAATTTAAACATTTGATTTCATCTTCCCAAGAATAAAAAGTAATCAGGCAATATTGAACCAGTTTAGTAAAGCTTCCAGTAACCACAGACATACACACTAAAACCTACAAAATTATATTGATAAGCTATTATCCAGAATCATATCTGTGTACATATAAAAGTAATATAAATTTGTTCCATAAATGGTAGATTTTAGTTTACCCATAAACTGTGAACAAAGTAATGCATCACTTAATCATTATAAACATAAAAATTCACTTTCATACAAAGATTTAATTTCTTATTTATTTTTCTGAAAAAGTCCCAGTGCCCTTGGCCCTGGGTGTGTCTCTTCCATAGCACATTGAATAGTACTAACAGACCTTATATTAATTATTTTTTAAACAGGCTTACTAGCCCCACAGACAGGATGTGTTGGCCTTAAAGGCATGAGTTATTATAAACACTATCTGTGTAGACATTTGAAAGAAACAGTGTGGGAGTTAAAATTACAGGTTCAAGAACCTATTTTTCGTCTTTCTCCCACACATATACTCATCTCCTGTCATATTCTTTCCCAAAAGTTTGCAAATTTCCAGTGTTTCTCGATAAATCCTTCCTTTAAATAAATGTATAAAGTGTCAGTTACAAGTTATGCTTGTTGCCCTCTGTTGTCTTCTGTCAAGATTCTTCATGTGTTGACATAAGAATTAGAATTCTTACAATCCTAATACTTTAGTACTAGAACAAATTATGTTATCAGTGGAAAAATGTTCAAGTCTGTGGCTTCTATCATAATTTCTATCCTAAAGGAAGGCCCCACTAGTACTTTCTCTGAATTCTATAATATTCTAGTTAAGGTTTGCCACGTAAGGAGAGGGGAGGACCATACATGGAAGAACAATTTTAATGTTTCATGTTTTCCAAATAGTCGCTTAAGCAATAATCATGTGGTGGTGTGGGAAGAACAGGACATTTTGGGGAGAATAAAACCTGAGATGAATTCTGGCTCCACCATTTCCTTGTCCTGTATCCTTGGGAAAGTCAATCTCTTTTTAATTTTTTCTCCATTTCAATGTACAACACTCATGAAAACAACTTTTTTGAGCAGATCCAGAGCTCTCTTTTGTAAAATGACTTTGTAAACTCTGAGTTACTGTTCAAGTATAAGGTCTTGTGATCATTATTTTGATAATAACTACCAAGAAAAAGGAAAGAAAATCTAAGTAAGCCAAGTCACTAGAAAGGCTTCATTTGCCAAGGTCATACCCAGAACACTAAGCACATATTGTTAATATGTGACTTCTAATAAGGAGGAAACACTCTGCTGGTTTAATTGGAAAATTAGGCCCAATTCTAAATTGTGCTCACTTGGAATGACAAAAACAAAAATATAAACAAACAAACTGTATGAGATTCTATCAGAATATATTCCCCCAACTCACTAGCTAGAAATTGGTGTTTGGTATCAGATAAAATGAAAGAATATAAACCATTAGATGGAACAAATAAATATTAAGCATCTACTATGTACCAACTACTGTGGGAAGTGCTAGGGATACTGTTTTAAACAAGTATCCCAATCTTTTCAGCTTATATTCTATTGCATATGTGTAGGCAGTGGGCAGGGGATGGGGAGAAGAGAGGAATACAATCAGTCATCAAGGATATCAGATCAAGATAAGGGTTATTCAGACAGCTAAAACATAGCAATGAGTCAAAATGGCCAGTGTCAACTTTCTACTGGGTGGTCAGGAAAGTCCCTTCTGATGAGGTGATATTTAAGCAGAAGTCTCAGTGACCAAAAACAAGCCAGCCCTGTGAGGACTAGAATAAGAATGTTCCATGAAAACGGACCAGCTAGTATCAAAAAAAAGGCCCTAAGATGGGGGTTATCCAGAGATGCTTGGGGATCAGTGCAGCTGGAATGTACTTGTCAAAGCAGAAGTATGGACTAAGATACTGAGAGACAGGCAGGAGGCACCTCATATCAACCTTCCTATGCCACAAGTAAGGAGTTTGCATTGCATTAATATTATAAGCATGTTGAGTTGCCACTGGGAAATTTAAGCAAGAGAATGACTTAATCTGATTTTAATGTATATAAAACATAACTGCTATTGCTCTATGGAGATTAGACTGTAGGAGGCAAGAGTGGAAACTGGAAGACCTGTTAGGAGGTTACTGAGTTGTTAGACAAGAGACCATAGTGGCTTGAATTAGGATGGTAATAATAAAGACATGCATTCATTCATTTCTTTATTCATTCAACAAATATTTACTAATGGCCTACTATGTGCCAATATCCTATACTAGGTATTAGGCACATATTAAGGATCAAAAGCAAAGAATCTGCCCACATGCAGCCTATATTCAGTGGAGGATATAGACAATCAAGGGGAATGAAGAGTGGTAGGGCTACTTTTAGATAGGCTGGTCAGGGAATACCTCTGGTCAGACCTAAATAAAGTGAAGGAGGAAGCATTGCAATTGTCTGGAGGCAGGGGGATAGCAAGAAGACCCTAGAATGGAAATGTACTTGAAGAGTTAGAATAAAAGCACTGAGGCTGATGTGCTTGAAGAGTGGAGTAACATTACTAAAGCTGGATCACACTTGGGTAGGAGGCAAATGGCAAGAGTAGAGATCTGGAGGCCAGCTAAATGCCAGAGTATGCAGGATTGGTAGGCCATGGCAAGGACTTTGCATTTTGTTCTGAATTTTATAAAAAGCCATTGAAAGGGTTTTAGACAAAACAGTGACTTGATCTGATCTATATTTTAAAAGAATCACTCTGGCTGCTGTGTGAAGAAAAGATAATGGATATGGAGGTAACAGAAAGTAAGCAGACAGACCCATTTGGAGACTGTTGGAGTAGACCAGGCAAGAGATGATGATGGGTTGGCCTAGGTTGGTAGCAGTGGAAGTGATAAGAAGTGGTCATGTTCCAGATATAATGTGAAAGTAGAGCCTGCAGGATTTGCTAAAACATTAGATAGTGGTTGTGAGCATAAGGAGCCAAGAAAATTACAAGGCTTTTGTCCTGAACAAATAGGCAAAGGGTGGTACCATTCGCTGGAGATGGGAAGAGAAAAATATGGCATGTGGGGGCAATAAGGGAGAGTTGGGGGTCAGGTGTTTGCTTTTGGACATGTTAAGTTTGAGATGCCTATTAAATATCCAACGGAGTTGTCTAGTAGACAGTTGTATATTTAAGGCTAGAGTTTAGAGTAGAAGATGAACCTAGAGATATAAAAGTGTGTTATTACCGCATATAGATCGTATTTAAGCCATGTAACTAGATGAAATCACCTGAAAAGTGAAGGTAGGTAGGAAAGAGGAGATTGGAAAGAAGAGGAGGTAGGAAAGAAGAGAGTGAATTTGGGATATGTTTTGAAGATAAAGAGAAGAGAATTTGTCAATGAATGCAGGAAAGGAAACAATCATGGATAAATTGTTGGCTTCAGCAACTGAGTGGATAATGGTATCATTCACTGAGTTGGGAAAGACGGAGAAGGAGAGGCAATAAGTTTGTAGGAAAGGAGTCAAGAGTTCTCTTTTGGCTTGTTAAATTTAAGCTGACTGTGAAACATGCAAAGGAACTTGTTAATATATAATAGGTATTTAAAATCAGGGGGCGATGTCAGCTAATGGTATTAGGACAACTGGATAACCATACGCAAAGGAATGAAGTTAGACCTTTACCTCACAACACATAC
>NW_012147952.1:2019087-2021165 GCF_000956105.1 Propithecus coquereli
AACTTTTTTTCAGGTTTCATTAAAAAAGGATTTCTGTAATTTTGATAACAGATTTAGATAATAGTTCCTGTGAGTGGAGAAGCTGGAAAAGTGGATACAGGGTAGTAGAGGATGGGATCTATGGATGGGGTATTTATGGATAGGGAAAAAGGACTTTGAGAATCTCTGAACTATCATATGCAAAAAATGTGTTTTTGTATCTTTTTCTGGGAATGTATTCTATAGTTTTCAACAAATTCTAGAATGATTTGTAATTCCAAAAAAGAACTTATTTTATGTATTTTATGATGCAAACTTTTCACTAATTGAGTATCCTCATTATTCTGAGTTTGTGAAATACATTGCATTATGAAATTTAGCACTAAATTAGTGAATTCTACCTTGTCAGTTATAAAAATATAACACGTATACACTTATATTTTTTAATGTGCTATATGTCTTTTAGAAGACTTACTGCAGAGAATATGTCGATGCAAAAGATCATACACAAACTTCTAATATAGACCTAAACTTATAATCAGCCATTGCAGTAACTAAGCTACTTTATGACAAAGTATTAATATGATGAGGCAAGTCTTAAAGCTAATTGTTGAAAAGAACAGTGGACATCGGCTTACAACATTTGTGCATAGTTCATTGTAAATCATCAAGTGGTTTTATACACTAAGTAGGGAAATTTCTTTTTTTATTGTGGTAAAATAAATGGCTTCATAGAAGTGAAAATTGCTTCCGTGAAGACAGGGGTATTTTGACAACATTAACAGTGTTAATTTCACGAAATGGCCATCCCTCACCTGCCTCCCTCTGAGGTTGTTAGAATTATCTAAATGAGATAATGTAGGAAAGGTGCTATGCAACACCTTATCCAATACTAACTCAAAACTCCACTAAATCCCACTAGATGTGTTGAAGGGGTGTTCAGCATCCCTACTTTGTTTAACCTATCAACTGTGGCTTCTTGGGTAAGAAAACAATGCTACTTTTAAAACAGACCTCACTGAACAGCAGCATTCAGAAGAAATAACAACAGTTCAGCCCCCTCTGACCTGAAAACACTGAGAAATGCTCAGGGAGAGCTTTTTCCTAAGAACACTGAAGCTACCAAAAAAAATCGCTTGTCTTTATTGAAAGAATAATGTCTGCATACCCACCACACCTGAATTGCAATGGTTACCTTATGGATTTCCAATAGGAAATTTTAAAATTTAACTAAATTGCCAAGGACATCTTTTGTTTCAGTGTCACAGATGATCTAGATTTTAGTGTATCAACGTTGCACTTTATAAAACACACACTGTTGAATATATCAGTAAATAAGAGGGATGTATAGAAACTATCCAATGGTCTAAATACTTTTAAATTTTAAACTCACGTTTAGTTTGAAGCATTCTTTTCATATCTGAAAAACTAAATACATTTTAAAAAATGGAACCCTTTTGTCTACTTCCCTAACTATCAAAACATTTGGCAAAATCAATATTAAACTTTCTAAAATGCGTATGGAAATGCAAAAGGCCAAGAATAGCCAAGGTGGATTAATATTACCAAATATAAGACCTGTTATAGACAGTATTTGTGCAAAGATAAACAGTATATTGTTCAATGAAACAGAATAGAGAACCCAGAAAGAAACTCACACATGTAGGTCATCTTATTTATGACAAAGCTGACACTGTGGTGTAGTGGGAAAAGGATTCCCCCCCCCCCCTCGTAAGAGCTGCAAGGTCAAATGGATAGCCTTATTGGAAAGAAAATGAATCTTGATTCTTTCATCACAGCATACACAAAAATCAATTCTAGATGAATTGCAAATCTAAATGTAAAGGTTAAAGAAAACCTTCTAGAATAGGGGTTAGCAAACTGCCTTGAAGGGCCCGATAGTAAATATTTTAGGCTTAGCAGATCATACAGTCTCTGTTGCAACTACATACTTCTCTGCCATGGTAACACAAAAGCAAGTTGTAAACAGTATATAAGCAGATGAGCCTGTCTGTGCTCCAATAAAACTTTATTTACAAAAACAGTTGACAGGCTGGATTTGACTTTTGTAGAACATCTTTCTGAACTTGGAGTAAGCA